>NW_007730965.1:222145-222614 GCF_000696425.1 Galeopterus variegatus | reverse complement strand
AGCTATCAATACAAAAGTCAGCATGCTCCAACAGAAAGAAGTATAATATTCTTAAAGAGGAGACCCTACATCATAAAAGGTCAATTCTATCTAGCTTAATCATCATATTTAATGCACTCTCGGTAACAAAAAAAACCCAAGCAGCTCATTTTAAATTTCATTTAGAGAAACAAAGCTGAAAGATGTAGAACTCTGAAAAACAAGAGAGGTTATAAAGAGGTACCAGGTTTACCGGGCAGTGAAACGTACTTTAAAGAAGATAATTTAAACAGATTGGCATTCACATATGAATACACTTACAAACAGAACAGAAATCTCAAAATAGAATCAGATACACAGGAACCTTTAGCAGCTGGTAACACTAGGCATCTCAGATCTGTGGGGGTCCTGCAGCCGCCAGTGCACAGGAAGCATGCTAGCAGACCAGCCTCTCACACAGCCAACAGCACAGCTGCAGGTGAAAGCTCCC
>NW_007730965.1:211887-221920 GCF_000696425.1 Galeopterus variegatus | reverse complement strand
AAGCATGCTAGCAGACCAGCCTCTCACACAGCCAACAGCACAGCTGCAGGTGAAAGCTCCCTAAGGGCCATGCCTGCTTCGACTTCCCCACGGTTTCCCCTGAACCTCACGGGTCTGCTGAGCCTGAACATCCAAGGTGGGTGGGCATCCCCACACATCCTCCTTATGGCCACACCTTAGGCTCAGGGGCCACATGGCAGTCAAGCATTTGGACTTGGGGAGCTGACCCAGGGGTGACCACCCACTTCTTTATCAAAGCCCAAACCATGCGGGCAGGGAACTCTGGGACCCCAATCATGGGATATAGCCCCGTGTGCGGAGGAGCTCTGGGACAGGTGAACAGCTGGCCACATGCCTGGACAGCATTCCTTCTGCGGGTACTCAAGGTGGAGAAAATGTTTATTGTGCATTTTAAGTTTATGTCTGATGAAGAGTAGAACTTGGAGTCAGAAACAATGGGAAAACCATTTTTCAAGCTTCCAGATGCTGTTGTAGATGTACGTATTGGAGCCTACAATTGGCTTTCTCAGAAAAACGCCGTAATGACGTCCTGGCTATGCAAAGCAAGACGGAGTCTGTCCTGGAAACTGGAGGACTTGAGCTGATAGCATTCTGAGGATATAAGGTAGATGTACGTATTGGAGCCTACAATTGGCTTTCTCAGAAAAACGCCGTAATGACGTCCTGGGTATGCAAAGCAAGACGGAGTCTGTCCTGGAAACTGGAGGACTTGAGCTGATAGCATTCTGAGGATATAAGCTGTTCTGCAGAGATGCCACATGGTGTTCTTTAAAAACAGAGTCTTAGCTCTGCCATTTGCTTCCCTACAGAAACTGTTGCCTTTCTAGATGTTTTCACTCTAGAAAGTCTCTCAAAAGTATTTCTCCCAAGATATATTTCAGCAGGTGTGTTTTAGTCTGCTGGGGCTGCTGTAACAGAATACCACAGATCAGGTGACTTCATACATGTTTATTTGTCACATTTCTGGAAGCTAGAACTCTGAGATCAGGGTGCCAGCCAGCATAGCTGGGTTCTGGCGAGGCCCCACGTCCTGGTTTGCACACAGCCACCTTCTCGCTGTGTCTTCCCATAGCAGAAGGAGAGAGGAAGAGCTCCCTGGTCTCTCTTCCTCTTCTTATAAGACCACCACAGGGGCTCCACCTCATGATCTCATCTAATCCTAATCACCTTCCAAAGCTTCCCCACTCCAAATAGCAACACATCAGGCTGGGGTCTGGGCTTTAACATACAAATCTGGGGGGGGCACAAACATTCAGTCCATAACAGCAGGTGTGGTCCGGATGTGTATACATGCCCTTGCACACAGGAGATTGGGAGCAGGGACAAGAAGGCAGGAGGGGGTCGCGGGCACCTTCTCTGTAAAACGTCCCTGAGTTTGCAAAACATCATCCACGTACTGTGAATATATTGGTGCAATTGCATTTTGAAAGTGATGTAAGAATAGGCCCAGGGTGTGCAGTGGGGACTTCCTCTGAATTTGAGGGCAGGACATGGAGGTTGGGAGCAGGTCTGAGGGGGAAAACCCCTAAACTAAGGGAGGAAATATTTTCTTTCTCTGGACTTCAAGTTTTCAGGGTCCTGTGTTTTGAGTAGGGGAATCACCCCGGGCATTTCTTCAGAGGAAGGAAAGAGGGTTTCTATTCCCCAAAGCAGGTCAAACTCTGGCTTACAAATGTTCTCTAGGAGCACATCGCGGGGCTGAAACAGATGGTGTCTCATCTCGGCTTCTCAGCTGGGATATCCCTCCTGGGTCCTTACATATTGTGGCCACATGTGACCACCTGCTGTCCTGTGAAATATGGCTAGCACTTCCCCGAGGACTCAGTAAAGGAGAGCAAGTGTCCCCTGTGCAGAACACCACCCGGAGCACCTTTAAGCTCACAAACAGGTCACAGCCAAATGTTTGAACACTCAATGCCAAATCCCCAAGTCCTAAATTTCGGATTTCAAATACTGAATCAGGAAAAATTCATCTTCATCTCTACCTCCTTCACTTTCGTTCACAGGAGGACGCTAATGGGCTCAGAATGCTGGAGACACATTTAGTTAATAAAATTTCTCACTCAATTCTCAGGGCAGAAAGTGAACAGAAGAAGGTTCTTCCTCTAATGTCTGGCTCTTCAATGCTTTCGTGCCTTGAGGGGCTTGGATGGAAATGTGGAAAGTAAACAGATTTGAGATGTTTTAATTACAAGATTGTGAGTCTTCCAGTATTCAGACTTCTTAAGATGTTGCATGATCTAACTCAATAATGAAGTACTTGGCGCCTTGCATGCTGGGAGAAAGATTTTATGTTTTATAACTTAAGGAAAGAGGAGGCATTAAATATCACTGTGCAAAGGGTTGTGCAAAGTTTTAGCTTAGAAAAAGTACAAGTGCAAAAAAAATAAATAAACGTGAGGAGACCTAAGAAATTTAGACTGATATAGGGTTAGACCAAGCTGTGTTCACGAAGACAGGAAAGCAGTGTTGAACTGGCATATGTGAACAAAGAACTGACAACCTTAAATGAATGGGTGCATTTGAAAATAGAGAGAGAGAGAGAGATTAAGATTTGGGATTTCCTGCAGGCCTGTTGTACATGGTCAATAAGTGTGTGTCAAATGAATAAAATGCTGAAAATAAATGCACTTCTGGAAATTTTAACATCTTGGGAATGGGGAGGTTAATATGGAATCGGGGCAGTATTCTGGTGTCTTTTGTAAATGTGTGCACAAGATCCTAGATAATTCATATTATTTAATTTTGTGACTTGGGTTTGAATTTCACTGGCCCCTTATGAGTTGTGAGAAATGGGGTAAGTTATTCAATCTCTCTAAGCTTCTGTCCACCTTATGTGAAACCTGCAATGGCGCCTGCCTCATGGGTTGTGAGGTTCAGTGGTCTGATACATGTACAGGGCTTAGCACATAGCTGAAAGATATTAAATATTCCTATCCTTATCACCATCAGCTATCACTAGGGGCCACTTGATGACTTAGGTTGCCCCGTGTTGAGATTCAATCTGGATAAAATATTACCAACACAGACATGAACGCTCTACATGGTTGTCGATTTTAAACACTGAAATTATCATGCCGTTGGAAAAAAAATGTTTAAAAGTATTTTAAGAAGAATAAATAACAACACCTACAGAAATTTTTTCTCAATGGGAATTTCATTCATCTAAAATCAACCCAGAAAGCAAATTCTTCCACTTGCTTTTGGTCTTACCATTTCCAAATCATTCTAGCTGAAGCTCTTGATGCCAAAACCCACATCAAAGCAGACAGAGGAAAGCGGAGGCCTGCAGGAAGGAGGAGGCAGTTCTGGGTCAACTCTTTCCAGCGCTGTCAGCCCTTCTTATTAACATTCGCGGCATATTTCTTAGAGCAGACATTCAATTAGAATATGGAGTCCAGACGATGGAAAATGCAATAAATTTTCTCTCCCTGTCATTGCTTAATTGACTGTCCTCTGCTTCCTCAGATGGAACCTGTGGTCACTGTGCTGGGTGACTTTCTCTCCAGGAGCTCGGAGAGAAAGGCCTTTTCAATGTGAAGAAATCAACACTTTCAGAACTGAAATAAACATATGATTGTCTACATGGTCATACTCACTCCAACAATGCAAGCTGCTAAACAGAATTCCTTTCGTTTAAAATGGGCATGGAGAGGTTTCTGTACAAACACAATTACCTCAATTGATATTGAAGGACACAAAAGGAGAATAATATACACCTTAAGCCACATAGCTTTGCAAGTTGCAGACCCACTGCTACCCTAAGTGCCCTTTGAGAATGTTGGCTGCACGGGCTTGGGCCACACAGAACCGAACTGAAATAGCCAAGATCGGGGTGCTTTGGAGGTCAAGGATCCTACACTTGGCTTCCTGTTTTGGGGTTCCTTACAGTGCCATACAAATGAATGTCAAGGCTGATGGAATCTTGAAAGAGCTGTAGAAGAAACCAGAAGTTTAAGGAATGTCATCGCTTTTGTACACAATGCTATAATACTAATGAAATTAATAAAAATCGAATCAACATAAAATTCAAAAAACTCTGCGGGCTTAAGCCACTATCCACACACTTGCTCACTCTTTCAGTTGCTGATTCTTTCATTAAAAACTATTCCCAGCAGCTCATGACAGGAATGGCCTTTTGCTGGGCTCAGAAGACACAGAGATAAATAAAATAAACAGTAGATCTTTTGCACTCTATGGGTGTGTGTGAAATATCAGTGAATGGATTCTATAAGCCATGTAAGTGCCCCGAGGGGACAGTGGTTACTTCTTCTCGATCCATTCCACGCACCGTCCTAAGGAAGGAGCTGTTACTGCTCGCACACACTCAAGTCCACGCACCCCCGATCTTTCCCATCTCTACGATCCAAGTCACAGACTGCGGCTGGTGCATTAATTGGCAGCTCTTGGATCCCGTGCCAGAGCCCTCCCTGTGCAGGCAGGGCACCATTCTCCAGGGTGGAAGACCGGCCCCAACCGCACCAGGGTTTCTGCACTTTCCCTCCACGTGCTTGCAAACCGAGGATGTGTCTTAACACTTCCTGTGCAATGGCAAAAAGTGTTTCATTGTTTTTTTTGTTTGTTTGTTTGTTTGTTTCCTTTTTGTCTTTTTTCGTGTCCGGCAACGGACCGCAACCCTCAGTGTCGCACCCGCACCGGACAGGGACCGGCAACGGGATCGCAACCCTTGGTGCTGCGCCCGCCTCTCGCTCAGCCAGTGAGCGGGAACCAGTCCACATATGGGATCCGAACCCTCGGCGGGAGCGCCGCCGCGCTCCCAAGCGGCGCACTGTAGCAGTGCGCCACCGGGCCGGCCCCAAAAGTGTTTCATTGTTGCTTTCATTAGTATTTCCCTGATTACCCTGAGAATAAACATATTTTCTTATTTTATAGGATATTCCTATTTGGATACATATGTATATCTATACCTTCAGTCTTTATTTTACTAGGTTCTTTGCTTTCTTTTTGATTTAGATGAGCTCTTTGTAGTTCCACAGGCTGCAAGTATTTTAACTCATCATGACGTGTGGTTTTTTTTTTTTTTTTAGCTTTCTTGATGTTGTGCTCTAGCTAAGGCGCTTTCCTCATGTATTGAACCCTGGGGGTTCTTACACTTGCTGTGATAACAGGACTCAGAGGTGAGGCAGGTTTCTGCCATACAGAAGTCACCAGCCGCACAAGCACTGGAAACATGGAAGCCTCAACTGAGATGTGCCGTGAGCGGAAACCATACACCAGATTTTAATGACTTGACACAAAAAAGTATTTTATTATTTTAATACTAATTACATATTGGAATTATAACCTATTGGATATACAGGATTAAATAAAATACATTATGAAAATTCATGTCACTTGTTTCTTTTTACTTTTTTAAAATGTGGCTACTAAAAAATTTACAACCACTGGACGCTGAGCTAGAGACTGAGTTCTGTCACCACAAACCAAATCACTTTTGTCTCTGGGCTGCAGCAGATAAAATGTTATGTCCATTTTATCCAAATGTCAGCTTTTCTGATGGCCAAAGGCTGCCTGTCAGTCACAGCCAGGGCTTCTCCTTATACAAGCCCACTGACAAGCGGATCGTCTCCCTCTGTGGCTTTTCCTTAAGAAAAAGGAAACTACCCCTTTCATATCTGTCTGTCCTGCTTAAGTCACCTGTCCCTTTCAAAATGACTCACTGAGGCCAGTGGATGACAAGGGTTGATAAACTTGGGCAAGGCCTCCTATACAAACACCTGCATACCTGTGACAGCCACAGAGCCACTGGGCCCAGGCTGCGCTGAGGGAGGGTGTCCCCAGCTAGGAGGGGTCAAGGCAGAGGCGGGTGCTGGGGTCAGCCACAGCCTCCACCGCATGCTCTTGCTCACGTTCATGTGTGTTTACTCCTATGTGACCTGTCAATCATTTATCTTCTCCCACGTGGATGATCAGTTTTCCAAAGAGCTTTTCTTGAGAGGTCCCTCATTCACTCATAAATCAAGCTTCTTTGTTTTGGGTTTGCTTCTGGGTTCTCAACTGGGTTCCTTTGGTGTATCTGTGTAACTTTGTGCCAATGCCTCACTGTCTTAATCCCTGAGGTTTTATAATAAATATATCTTGATACTTGACAAGGTTAAGTCAGCCTCTTAATTGTTTTTATTCTTTTGAAAGATTTTGATCTTTCTCATCCCTTTGCTGTTCTATATATACTAGACTTTACATCATTGTAGTCACACACACAAGCGCATGCTGAGATTTTTAATAATTGCATTGAATTTATCGATCAACTTAAGTAAAATTGATCTCCTTATAATATCAAGTCTCCCTGTTCACATGTATGTTAAAGTTAAGTTTCCTTGATTCTTTCAATAAAAGGCAAAGTCATCTCTTGTTATTTTTATTCCTGGTAATTTATATATTTCTTTCTTCTTTATTGTTCACTAGATAATCACGTTATCTTTTGCTCCTTTAGAAACAATGCATTCCTTATCCAACATTTTTTTTTATTCTAGCAGTGCCCCCTTATGAATTCTAAGTTAGTTTATTATATTCATTCTATAAGCAAAGCACACTCATCCCCACACCCTAGGGGCAATGACAATTCTATGTAGTTCTAGAAATTAACCTTAAATTTCTAAAAATTTATCTCTTCCTATAAAAATTAAACACAAATTTCTACCAGTGATTGTTTTTCCTGCAATAAGAAAGGATGGAGATGACCCGAAGGGCCAGTCCTGCCACCTCCTGCACTCTCTCAGCAGCAATTTCCCCATTTCTAAAATGGGAAAAGGACACCCCCTCGGTACTGGCAGGTCAGGTTGTAAGACCACGACAGTGAGCTACAGAAGATCCCGGCAGGCATCACAAGCCCAGGGAATGGAGGAGGGTGGGAAAGCCTCCATTTCCATCTCGCAGAACCACCACCCTGCTGGTCTCCAGGGGAGTACAGCTGGTCTTCCAGCACCTTCCACACCATGTGGCCATGGTGACTCTTGGCTCGAGGGTCTGAGTGACCAGCTGCAGAGGGAGGCTGCTGGAGCCCTGGGGCCAGTGACCCTCGCAGACAGTCCTGTGCCTTCCCAGAGCTGGTCCTTTTCCTTCCTCTTCTTCTGGCTTGTGCTAGATTCCACACCTACCTGAGACCTCCGAGCCTGATAGTCCACTGAAATGTCACTCTTTTTTACGGTGTCTGTGTGGATGGAGTGGGGAGTTGGGGGATTCTGAAGAGGCATGAACCCGACTGTCCCAGATGATTCCAATCCTCCCCGCCTGAGCACAGCAGAAACCCCTCCTTTCAGCATCCTCAAGATTGGTTGTTTCTCAAGTCTGAAATGAGACTTCTGTCCTAGGAGGAAGCTTTCCTCGCCAGACCCAGCCCAGCCCAGCCACCAGCTGCCCATGCTCTGCCTCCCCTGTGCTCGGCACCAGCAGGACCGAGCCGGCACCTTTGTCCACGTTGTTCTTTCCTGCTCATTGCTGTGTCCTCCATGCCTGGCAGACCCCGGGCATCCACCAGGTGCTCAACAGACATCGTGGGATGGGTATGTTATTCATTTTAATAGAGATTATCATCGAGAGCACAAACGGATAGGGTGTCTGTCCCCGTACAGCTTGCAATCTGCTCGAGACAGACGTAAATCAAAATTCCCAGACTAGTTCTTACAACCACGGAAATCTCACAAAGGAAAGATGCAGATTTGTCATGAGAACATTCAACACAGGGCCTGATCTAGTCCAGGGCTTTAGGGAGGCTTCCTTTGAAGTCCAAATCCAAGGAATGAGTTCAGTTGAGGATGGGGTTAGGAGAAAGGGTGGAAAGTACTGTGACAAAGGTTTGTGCAAAACAAGGGAATGTTGACACGCTGTGTCCAAACAACTGAAAGAAGCTTTAGGGAGGCTTCCTTTGAAGTCCAAATCCAAGGAATGAGTTCAGTTGAGGATGGGGTTGGGAGAAAGGGTGGAAAGTACTGTGACAAAGGTTTGTGCAAAACAAGGGAATGTTGACACGCTGTGTCCAAACAACTGAAAGAGCACCACCAGCTCCTTCAGGGGTGCTCCACCTGCAACTAAAAGTTCACTTCCTTGAGTCGTAAAGAAACAAATCCACACAGACTCAGATGTCAGATTAGAACACTTTGTGGTCTCATTGCCTGGGGTGTGCCAAGGTGGGGGTGATGTCATATGTAATATATCATAGGGAAGAATTAATATTCCACATTTAAGGTAAACTTGCCAGTGACTTTGAAGTCTTTAAACATTTACAAAAGTTTAACTTAAAAGAAAAAAAAAAAAAAACCTTAGTTTTTCTAACAACGAGAGAAATGAGGTCCTAAACATAGTTTTTAAAAGGGTGCTCTACTTTGGAGGATACATTTAAAAAGAACATTTTGGTTTCTTAAGCCTTTGCTATCCATTTAAGTAGCATTAAACAGAGCAGACGAAGCATGGATTTCAAAGGCGGTGAAAATAAAAACCAAAAAAAAGAGGACATTATCAGAATATATTTCATTTAAAAATAAACATGTGATTCTTTATAAAACAATATGATATAAAAATGAATACAGATTTTTCTATATTTTAATGTAAACTGGCTGAACATAAACACAAAAGCAGAACTATTTTTGCTACCTCTTTCATCAGTCAAGAAATTTCTTTTTCTCTAAAAGGATTAAAAAATAGGTTAATATGGCTATTTAAATTTATATTTTCAAAAGACTTAGTAATGAGTCCAAAGCATTCAGAGATACTGGCAGGGCAGGGAATAAGTCCATGATATTAGGAAAGGGACATAAGAGAACAAAAAAGCAGATGTCCTTGTGCATGTGTGTCTATGTGTAGGAAAAGTGCATTTTTTTTGGATATGATAGATTTGAGGTGCTAATGAGAAATCAATGATATTGAAAAAATGCAGTATTGAAACCTCAAATGGACATTTGCTAGAGCAGCACATTTAGGCGTCACCTCCACACAGGTATTTAAGGAAGTGACAATTGTGACTGAACTGGCCCAGAGATAGTAAAAATCAAAAGGAAGCAAAACAAAAACGGTACCTTGGTAAGTTCAAAAAGTTAACTACCCCCATGCTGGCCAGGATGTGGAGAAAGAGAACCCGCCTACATTGTTGGTGGGAGTGTAAATCAGTACAGCCATTGTGGAAAACAGATGGAAGATCCTCAGAGAACTAAAAATAAATCTACCCTGCAACCCAGCTCTCTCACTACTGGGTACAAACCCAAAGGAGATGAAATCAGTATATCAAAGAGACACCTGCACTCTCATGTTCACTGCAATATTGATATAGCAGGTGCTCAGTTTCCCTGGGCTCTGGTTCCACAACATGCCTCTGGGTTTCCAGCCACCCCCTGAGGCCTCAGGCCCCTCCTCTGGGCTCTCCCCTGGAGGAAAGTTACTGTTGCCACTTAGATCTATTTATAGCACCAACTCAGGGGGGAAATGAGACCACAAGGAGCTGGCTGGAGAGGAGCTTTTCTTGAGAGGTCCCTCATTCATTCATAAGTCAAGCTTCTTTGTTTTGGGTTTGCTTCTGGGTTCTCAACTGGGTTCCTTTGGTGTATCTGTGTGACTTTGTGCCAATGCCTCACTGTCTTAATCCCTGTGGTTTTATAATAAATATATCTTGATATTTGACAAGGTTAAGTCAGCCTCCGTATTGTTTTTATTCTTTTGAAAGATTTTGATCTTTCTCATACCTTTGCTGTTCCATATATACTAGACTTTACATCATTGTAGTCATACACACACAAGTGCACGTGGCTGGGCATGCTCAGTAGAGAGCACAGAATACTCCTAAATATGTCTGGTGGGTGCGATAGGGTCTGACCAATGAGCATACTCCAGGAAGGGACTGACTGAGCATGTGCAGGAATAATTGTATATAACTGGGAGCCACCCCCTTAACTGACTATTCCTTAGATAGAGAAACTTTAAAAGTGAAATCCCAGCAGAACGGCAGGGTTGCTGCTCACTTTCCTGGAGGCCACCCACACTTCCCTGGCTGAGGTGTGCATGC
>NW_007730965.1:206130-211754 GCF_000696425.1 Galeopterus variegatus | reverse complement strand
ATAGGGTCTGACCAATGAGCATACTCCAGGAAGGGACTGACTGAGCATGTGCAGGAATAATGGTATATAACTGGGAGCCACCCCCTTAACTGACTATTCCTTAGATAGAGAAACTTTAAAAGTGAAATCCCACAGGCAGGGTTGCTGCTCACTTTCCTGGAGGCCACCCACACTTCCCTGGCTGAGGTGTGCATGCTTTACTTGGTATCTAACTTACTTCCAGCAAGCACTGCCTCCTCTCTTGAGCCAACCTGCACTCTGTACTGAACTTTGTTTTTTCTCGCTTTAGTGTTAAACTTGATGTCTGTACTGAACTTACTTTCGTGTTAGATGTGGTGTGGGCCCTGCTCAGTCTCTGGAACTATCCTGTGCTCTCTCTGTGGAACCTGTATTTATCTGTTATATTAAACTTGTTCTCACTTTCTGCTGTGACTCTGCCCTTGAATTCTTTCCTGCGGTGGAGTCAAGAACCTGGTAAGAGGATGGAGTGGGTTGAGGCTGACTATTGGTTCCCCCAGACCCTACCTCTGACATCACCAATAACCCATGACCTCAGTCTAATCATGAGAAAAACATCAGATAAATCTCAGTTGAAGGACATTGTAAAAAATATCTAACCATACTCACAACTGTGATGATCATTAGAGTCACAGAAGATCTGAGAAACTGTCACAGCCAAGAGGAGCCTGAGGAGATGGGAGGTCTAAATGTAACTTGGGGTTCTGGATGGGATCCTGGAATACAAAAAGGACATTTGAAAAACTACAGGAATCTGAACAAAGTATGGATTTTAGTTACAAGATGTGAATAATTGTTTTAAGTTTGAAAAATAAGCATACACTAAATTTTTATGAAGGTCACTGTGCTTTAACATTCAACCAAGAGTGGGAAAATTTAGAATTTATTTTTCATTTCATTACCTTGTCACATTTTGAAAAATAGCACCACTTATTACAATGGAAGATTTTTTTTTCTTTTTTGTAAATTCATGTCATGAGTCAGTGAGCAGATTATGTGTCGAGTTCATACTATATCACAGGCAATCTGCCAGTTTATCGAAGATGCTTGGCAGAAAAGAGCAGACTTCATATAGTGAATAATTTCATCACACATTAGAGATCCCATATCCAAGGAAGCAGTAGGGCTGTAAGTCAGGCACAGATTAATGCTACAAATTTTAGTGGAAACAGTAGTGGAAAATCTTCATGGTACAACTAGAATTTTATTTATTTATTTATTTATTATTTTTTTTAAAGATGACCAGTAAGGGGATCTTAACCCTTGACTTGGTGTTGTCAGCACCACGCTCACCCAGTGAGCTAACTGGCCATCCCTATATAGGGATCCGAACCCGTGGCCTTGGTGTGATCAGCAACACACTCTCCCAAGTGAGCCACGGGCCGGCCCTGTACAACTGGTATTTAAACTGGGTGGTGAAAACGGACGTATACAAGGAAGTAGTTGAGGACATAGGAGGGGGAACCAGGCAAACTGAGCCTGGGTAAGGGAAGGGTGAGCCCAAGAAAAATACAGAGGCGGTGAGAGGGGAAACATCACCAGGGGCAAGATCACAGTGCCTGGTGCTCTCAAGTTTGGGTTTAATGAAGTAAATGTAGATGTTCTGGAAGTTGGCATATCCTGCAGCCAAAGAGCCAACTTTAAAACCACCCACATTTGCCCTATGAACTAGGTCAATGTCCCCAAACCTGAAAAATAGGGCAGTAACACACCATCACTCCCATTCTTCTAGGGAACGAAACCCCTTCCAGCTTGATATACAACAGAATCGGAGAGGACTGCCTGGGAAGATCCCAGCAGGCAGAGCCAGGACTCTCCTCCGGCATTAGGAAAGGACCGTGAGTCTGCAGAAAGTGGAAAAGGCAGGTGTGAGGCAAGGAGAAGTGGGAGGAGAAAGGCAGATGGGTCGATGGGCAAGATGTGCTTTCTACGCTTGTACAGAAGCAAGTTGGAAATGGAGATGCAAGCTGCTAACTAATCAATTAAGTAAATGGGGTCACCAGAAACCAGCATCTTCCCAAATTGTCCCCAGCCTGAGTGTTCTATACTGAAAAGAGAAAGCGGAAGATAACATGGGACTGATTTTTTTTAATTATTTTTTTTTCTTGATCATTGATTCAAAGGCATATATAAGAAATAATACAGAGATACCATGTGCCCCTGTTATTCAGTTTCCTGGAGTTTTGTGAGAACATAGCAAACTGCTTTTCAGAGTGGCTGTAACATTTCACATTCCCACAAGCGATGTCTGAGCCGTCCAGTTTCTCCACCTCCTTGCCTGTGTTCAATAACCTCCACTACATACTTCAGTCATTCTTAGGAGTGTGTCTTAATATCTTATTGTGGTTTTAATTTGCATTTTCTTGTAGGCTAATGATGTTGAATATTGTTTCATGTGCTTATTTGACATCTGTATATCCTCTTCGGTGAAATGTCCTGGTTCCTGTCTTTTTTCTACTTTCTAATTAGATTGGGTTTTGGTTTTTGCTGTTATCACTGTCTTTTGTTTTACCATTAACTTTTGGGAGTTCTTTCAGTATTCTACATACTAGTCCTTTGTCACCATGTGTAGTTTGCAAATATTTTCTCCCAGTCTGTAGTTTGTCACTTCTCATAAGAGTATGAGAACATAGAACACAAATTTTTAATTTTTATGAAGCCCGGTTTTTCTTTTATGGATTTTGATTTTGGTGTTTCTTCCTCTTCTATTTTTTGGAAGATATCATGTAGAATTAGTGTTAATTCTTATTTAAATGTTTAGTGCAAACTCCAGTGAAAGCTTCTGTACCTAGAGATTGCTTTCTTGAGGAGCTTTAAATTACAAATTTAATTTCTCTTACAGTTAGAATTACTTATATTACCTATTTGACCTTGGCTGAGTTTAGGTAGTTTGTGTTTTTGAGGAATTAGTTCATTTCTTCTTTGTTAAATTTATGGGCATAAAGGTGTTCTTAGTAACATTACCATTTTAATGGCCACAAGATCTGTAGAGAGACTGATTTTATCCCTGATATTTGTCATTATTCATATCCTTTCTCTGTTTTTATCATTTTTATTAGAGGTTAATACATTTTATTGATTTTTGTTGAAGAACTAGCTTTTTGCTTCATTGATTTTCTCTATTTTTTAAATTTAGTTTATTTCCAGTCTTACCTTTATATTTTTTCTTCTGCTTACTTTTAGTTTTATCTTACTCTTCTTTTTCTTGTTTTTGAGTTAAAAATTTAGATTATTTATTGTTTTTATTTATTTTATTTTATTGTTTATTATTTTAGATTATTAAAACTTTTTTTTTCTGAATGTGAGCATTTAGAGCTTCTTTAGCTACTTCTCACCCATTTTGATGCTCTGTATTCTTATTCAATTTTATGTTTGGTATTTTATTGTTTATTATTTTAGATTATTAAAACTTTTTTTTTCTGAATGTGAGCATTTAGAACTTCTTTAGCTACTTCTCACCCATTTTGATGCTCTGTATTCTTATTCAATTTTATGTTTGGTTTTTTTTTTTTTCCTTTGAGACTTTCTGTTTGACCCATGGACTATTTAGAAGTGTGCTATTTAATAGGCATGTGTTTAGACATTTTTTCTGTTATGATTTCTAATTGATGCGATTATTGGAATATGTTATATATGATTTCAATTCTTTTAAATTTATTGAGGTTTGTTTTACAGTTCAGGATCAGCATATGGTCTACTTGGTTAATATACCCTGTGCACTTGAAAGAAATGTGTTGTTGTTGAGTGTAGGGATATATTTATACAGTCACATGTCACTTAATGACAGGGATACATTCTGAGAAATATGTCCTTAGGCAATTCCGTTGTTGTAGCAACATTATAGAGTGTACTTACACAAACCTGGATGGTATAGCCTACTACACACCTAGGCTGTACTGTGTAGCCTATGGATTCCAGGCTGCAAACCTGTACAGCATATTACTGTACTGAATAGGCAATTGTAACACAATGTTGTTTGTGTCTCTAAACATATCTAAACATGAAAATAAGTTCTAATGATATACAATTGAGCTAGGCATCTATAATTAACATTAATTTACTGCATGTTATTAAATGCCTAGAAGAGAGGAGATCAAATGTTATCAACACAAAGAAATGATTAAATTTTGTAATGATGAATATGTTAATTACCCCAATTTGATCATCACATATGGTATTGATATTCAACTCTGTACCCCACAAGTATGTATAATTATATTTCAATAAAAATAAATTAATAAATGAAATGTCTGCTAAAAGAAATGAAAGAAAAAGGTACAGTAAAAATGTGGTATGGAAGATAAAAAGTGGTGCACCCGTATAGGGCACTTACCATGATTAGAGCTTGCAGAACTGGAAGTTGCTCTGGGTGAGTCAGTGAGTGAGTGGTGAGTGAATGTGAAAGCCAAGGACATTACTGTACACTACTGTAGACTTCATAAACACTGTATACTTCGGCTACACTCAATTTATCAAAAGTCTTTTTCTTCAATAATAAATCAGCCTTAACTTACTGTAACTTTTTTAATTTATAAACTTCGTAATTTTTTAAAACTCTTTGACTCTTTTGTAATTTCACTTAGCTTAACACACAAACACATTGTACAGTTGTACAAAAATATTTTCTATCTTTATATCCTTCTTCTGTAAGATTTTTTATATTTTTTAAAGTTTTATTTTATTTTTTTTTTACTTTTAAAAATTTTTGGTTAAAAACTAAGACACGCACAAATACACACTAGGCTGGGCCTACACAGGGTCAGAATCATCAGTGTCATCATCGTCTACCTCCATATATTGTCCCACTGGGATGCCTAAGATTTCACTAGGCCATAGGATTTTTCAGTGCCATTATAATCTCATGGAACCACCATGGTACATGTGGTCTGTCATTGACCAAAACGTTGTTATATGACACATGACTGTATATCTATTTATACATATCTATCAACTAATATCTATATATAGATATAAATATATTAGATCCTGTGAGTTGATTACATGGCTCACACCTTTATATCTTTGCTATTTTTCCACCTAGTCCCTCTAACAGTTGCTAAATTGGAGTGCTGAAGTTTCTAATACAATTGTGAATTTGTCTGTTTCTCCTTTTAGATCTATAATTTTTTGTTTCATGCATTTTGGGGCACATCCATTTATTGTCAGATGTCTTCCTGGTGTTTTGATAATTTACCATTATGGAATGTCCTTTTTTTTTTCTTTTTTTGTCTTTTTTCCGTGTCCGGCAACGGATCGCAACCCTCAGTGTTGCCCCCGTACCAGACCGGGGACCGGCGACGGGATCGCAAGCCTCAGCGTTGCTCCTGCGCCTCGCTTAGCCAGTGAGCGGGAGCCGGTCTGTATGTGGGATCCGAACCCTCGGACGGGAGCGCCGCCGCGCTTCCCAAGCGGCGCACTATCCACTGCGCCACCGGGCCAGCCCAGGAATGTCCTTTTTTTGTCTGTTACAATTTTCTTTTCTTTGGAGTCTATTATATCTAATATTTATATTGTTGCTCTTACTTTTAAAAATTAATTAATTAATAGTAATTAGATAATTTTTCCATAGTGTATTTTTTCAGTCATTTTACTTTCAACCTACTCTT
>NW_007730965.1:203007-205451 GCF_000696425.1 Galeopterus variegatus | reverse complement strand
ATGTGGGATCCGAGCCCGCGGACGGGAGCGCCGCCGCGCTTCCCAAGCGGCGCACTATCCAGTGCGCCACCGGGCCGGCCCAGGAATGTCCTTTTTTTGTCTGTTACAATTTTCTTTTCTTTGGAGTCTATTATATCTAATATTTATATGGTTGCTCTTACTTTTAAAAATTAATTAATTAACAGTAATTAGATAATTTTTCCATAGTGTATTTTTTCAGTCATTTTACTTTCAACCTACTCTTGTTGTTGAATTTGAAATGGGTTTCTAATAAACACTAGAGAGTTGACCATGATTGTTTTTGTTTGTTTATTTGGTTTGGTTCATTTTGCCAAACCCTGCCTTTAATTTGTATATTAATGCCATTTACATTTAATGCAATTATTGATAGATTAAAGCTTACATCTGCCATGTTATTATGTTTTCAGTTTGTTTCTTCTCATTTTTCTGTTTCTCTCTTATTGTGTTCTTTTGCTATTCCATCTTGATTTATCTATTTTGCTTTTTGTGTATCAATTTGTAAAGATTTTCTTAGTGGTTTTTCTGGATATTACAATATCTGTATGTGACTTATCACAGTCTGTTGTTATGAACGTTTCACCAGTTTGAATGAAGCATGGAAACCTTACCTCCATTTAGGTCCTGAATTCTCCCCACTTTAAAAAATATCATTGTTTTAAGTATTAGAAGGAATCATAATTTTTTTGCAGTAATCAGATATGGTGTAAAAAGCTAATGAGGAGAATATTCTTTTAATATTGTTATTAATTTTTATTTCTACTCTTTTCATTGTTCATTGTTTTTTCTTTTCTTTTTTAATTGAAACATAGTTAATTGTACATATCTGTGGGGTACAGAGTTGAATATCAATACCTGTGTACAATATGTGCTGCTTTCAAGTCAGGATAATTAGTATATTCAACATTATCATTGTTTTTTTTTTCCTGACACTCTAAGTTTCCTTCTTTTATGATTTGTTTGAAGACCTTATTTTAGACATTCTTTAGGTTAGATCTGCTTGCAACAGATTCTTTTAGTATTCCTTCTTATGTGAATATCTTTATTTCTCCCTTCTTTAACCCAAAGGTTGACAATTTTTTTTTCAGTACCTGAAAAATTTTGGACACTTTTTTTTGGTCTCTATGTTTTCTGGTCTCTATTAAATATAAATCAGCTGTTATTTGAACCAGTGTCCCCTATGAGTAACACATCACTTCCCTCTGGCTACTTTTAAGATTTTTATTTGCTTTTAGTATTCTAAAGTTTATTATGTGTTCTTTGTGTAGATTTCTTTGAGTTTATTCTGCTTAGGGTTTGCTCAACTTCTTGGTCTTGAGGATTGTGTCTTTCTCCAAATTTGGGGAGTTTTTAGTCATTATGTTTTCTAATACTCTCCAGTACCAGATTTCTTCTCTCTTTCTGAGACATCAGTGAAACACAATGTTAACTCTTTATTATTGTTATTGTTTCACAGGTCTTTCATACTCTGGTCATTTTTTTAATCTACTCTATTTCTATTGTTTAGATTATGTATATTTAATTGATCTGTCCTCAAGTTTACTTATTGTATTCTCTGTCATCTCCACTCTATGATTAAGAAAGTCAGAATTTGTTTTCCAATTTCAGTCATTACATTTATCAATTCTATGATTTCAAGTTGGATCTTTTTTGATAACTTCTACTTCTTTGCCAAGACTTTCTTTTGTTTGTTTGTTTTGTGTATATATTGTTTCAAAGAATCTTTAGTTTCTTGTTGAATTATTTATGTGATGGTTGCTTTGAAATCCCTGTCAGGTAATTCTTAACATCTTATTCATCTCAATGTTAACATCAATTGATTGTCTTTTCTCACCCAGGTTATGATATTACAATTTCTCATTTTGTTGGGCAATTTTCTATTTGTATTCTGGACACTTTTGCCATTATTTTTAGTAGTCTCTGGATTCTTTTTTTAAAACTTTTCCAGGCAGGTACCCTCCTTAGATTGAGTGTGCTTCTAGAGGAATGTAGGAGCTCAAAGTCCTCTCATCAGCATCTAAATGTTTCCATTCTTATCATCAGAGCCTCACTTTTTTCTAACCATTGTTGTAATTTTAACATAGGCAGTCTGACAAGACTCCAAATCAAGTGTGAGGTACTTCAGCAAACCCAAAGATCAAACTTTGATGAAGATTTTTAGAAATATTCAACCCGAAACTACAAGGGATATTTGATGTTCTAGGGACATCAAAATTCTTCGGTTTTCTGACCATGCCTTGTTCTGGAAGTTTAAATCCTCAAAATTGTTTCTCTTTTTTCTTATGCTTTTGCAAGTAGTGAGAACAAGTTTGCCCAGCATATAATTCTTGTATCCTGAAGACCTTCACGATATACTTTCCAGTGTAATAGTCTCTTTTGTCTACCAAAGCTTTGCTTTCTTTCCATTGGTGCTTTATTCCAGGCAA
>NW_007730965.1:199248-202400 GCF_000696425.1 Galeopterus variegatus | reverse complement strand
CCATGCCTTGTTCTGGAAGTTTAAATCCTCAAAATTGTTTCTCTTTTTTCTTATGCTTTTGTAAGTAGTGAGAACAAGTTTGCCCAGCATATAATTCTTGTATCCTGAAGACCTTCACGATATACTTT
Source organism: Galeopterus variegatus (assembly GCF_000696425.1). NCBI lineage: Eukaryota > Metazoa > Chordata > Mammalia > Dermoptera > Cynocephalidae > Galeopterus > Galeopterus variegatus. The sequence continues at coordinate 202,272 of NW_007730965.1, read as the reverse complement.
CCAGTGCAATAGTCTCTTTTGTCTACCAAAGCTTTGCTTTCTTTCCATTGGTGCTTTATTCCAGGCAACTTAAGGTGAAAATTAACATGACCATAAACTTGCAACTGCCAGTGTCCAATTTTTGACGAAGGTAAAATTAACCCTGCCTTCAAAGCCAACCTGGTTAGATAAGCAATCCTAATATTCCTTTTGTGAGGTTCTTATTACCTCCAAATTCTTTCTGACACCAAATACTATATTAGTGAGTGCACATTTAGGGAAACAGAGGCCTCTCTAGATATTCTGAGTAACAATTATTTAATACATGCAATTAAAGTCTGATATAACCATTGGAAAGTCTGTGGGAGAAAGGTCAAAAAGACATTTTCAAAGAATCTAATGTGCGTCAATTGTAGGGAAACCAGTGCTGATGATCCCAGCTGCTCACAGTGCCAGAGGGACTGATTATCAATGGGACTTTTGGAGTCATAAAAAGCTACAGTCAATGACCTCAACTGCTGCCTGGAGCTGGGCAGAAGAAAAATAGCTTCTCTTTCTCTTTTGTCTACCAAATGGTGTGTGAATGCCTCACATAGTTGAAATAGAAACTGGAAACTCAGANAGAAAGAGATTCTGAAAAACACCAATCAAGAAAGTGCAGAATGTGAAGAAATTAATGCTGCATGTTCAACAGGGCATCCAGCACAAAGACCCCTCACCTTCTCCCATAGCTTCTCTGGCTGGCTTACCTCCAAGAACAGCAAAAACTGACATCAATTTGGTTTTCCCCCCCATTTCACATTAATTTCTCCCATGCTTTTATTCATGATTTAAATTTGAAATGGGAATGTCTTTAAATGCGCGCCCCGCCCCCCCAGGACTCCAAAGTGCACACTTTCATTCATTATTTAGCATTTTAAAAATATTGAGGAAGGACTGTGGTTATTCTCCTTCCCTTGGGTAAATGTGTCTTGCCCTTCTTTTCAACACAATGTTTTCCAAAACTCAGCTCTAATATATTAATTTTTAACAATCCTGTCAAGTCTCCTTTGAATCTAGCATTTCTTATCTGGCATCAAGATTCTTTCCAATCTGACCACTACTTTTCTGTCCAGACATGTTTTATTTTTCATTGCTCTACAACACATACCCTAAATCAAGTATAAATGGGTCTATTACTCAATACTATCTAAGAATTTGTTCCTGTTCCTGAAGTTAATTAAAGACTTTGCTCATTTCTCTCTCTCTGCAAAGGCATTTCACGTAATATGTATTGGTGTTGACTTTGAGCCACACNTTTCTCTCTCTCTGCAAAGGCATTTCACGTAATATGTATTGGTGTTGACTTTGAGCCACACCTGAGCCACACCCTGCCTTGAAGAGACCCACAGTCCAGTAGGATATATAAACAAGCAAACAAGTAATTAAGATTCAATATCCAGGTGCAATAATAGCTCAGAATGCAATGTGATGGGGCATGAAGAAGATGCAGGCCATCCTCGTTAGGAGTCAGTTGTAAGTAAGGCTCCTGGTCATGATGGTGCCTGGTCTGGCTTGTGATGGATATGTAGGAGAGAGTCGGGTAAGAGAAAAGATTTTAGGAATAGGTTCTAAGACAAGAGGAAAGGGGAAATTTGGCACGTTCAAAGAACAAGTAGACCAGGATAGAGAGAATAAAGGAGTCCCTGTCTAAATATGAAAAGAAATGAGGTTGGAAGCACGAACAACAATCCTTTTATTGAAAATTGTGGTCGTACTTCAAAGCCTGGGCATCATCTCAAAGATAATAGATAGCTTTCAGAAAATTTTAATCAAGGGGTTACATAAAATTTGAATTTTATGAAGTGACACAAGTAATCCTGTAAAGAATGATTTGGAAGAGATTGAGTTTAGGCACTTAGGAGGTTGTTCCAATAATACATGAAAGAAATGATGAGACAATTGAAAGAAAAATGATTCAATGATGCTTGTTAAAGCATGGAAAGGAAGACTTTATTCAGGACCACTGCAGCGAGATTTTGAAGGTGGGGGAAAGAGATTGGGCTGAACTTCAAATCCAGCATGGGCGGGTTGGAATTTGTAGCCAAGGGTCAGTGGATGGAAAATTACTAAGAAGAAATATCAGGGGGATAGGGGGTCCTGGCTTAACCAACCACACAGGTTTCTTGCTGCAGGCAGGCCAGGGTGACCTGATATCAACTGGGGGATTGTGGAGGATGAGGAACCTGATCAGATATAAAGGATGATCTGATATGGGGGGGGGGCAGTTCTTGCTAAACTGACAGCAGAATTTTTGCTAAAACTGGATTTTACAAGGACATGCACAGGTGTGCCTAGGAGAAGTTTCAGGAGTCTGACCACATTTTGGTCAAGCAGAGAATCTTGGTTAGAGCCTCTACTAAAGCATTTGAGAATAAAGAAGAAGAGCAGGAGATAATATCAAAATCTTTGGGAGATAAACTAGATGGTGCTGTGGTGGAGATGGGGAGTCAGAATCGTACACCTGCGGAGATGGTGAACCAGCCATACAGATAGATAACAACCAAAGATGAACATCATGAGAAGAAGCTGAATTCCTTCAGGATTTGTTGAGTCTGAGGTTTTTGTAAAAGCTTCAAGGGGAGGCATCCAGTAGATATCCAGCTGAATATGAGTATGGAGCCTAAGAGAGAGGTATGAAATAAAGATACTGATTTGAGAATTACTATGGACTCATGACTAAAGCTTTCACATAGACCATTCCCCTATCCCCCAGGAAAGTGATATTTCAAATCAGTAGAAGAGCTCTGGCTAGCACCACCAGTAGAAGACTGAAGTCATGATGTAACAGCAGGACCTCCCATATTTGATCATATTTGACCCTTTTCCTCCAGGGCCGGAGCAGGCCTCTGCCTTGGAGGAAGTCTGCAAGGCAAACTTGCTGGCTGAACAACTGGAGTGTGCTTGTCTAGCAGAATAGGAGCTAAGCATAAAGGCTAGCTTAGCATGCATTTCTCTGAGTGCTCTTATTTCCCGTGGTAATTTGATACTCTGAACCTTGGTTAT
>NW_007730965.1:196553-198013 GCF_000696425.1 Galeopterus variegatus | reverse complement strand
CATGCATTTCTCTGAGTGCTCTTATTTCCCGTGGTAATTTGATACTCTGAACCTTGGTTATAGAGTAGGATGACATTATTTACATAAAAGTAGAGCAGTCTTCCAGACAACCGGAGCTGCAGACTTTCTATGAGACACATACGATCCAGACCCTGAGAAACCAGGAAGGACATCAAGGAAGCTATGCTGACTCCACCATGAAGCACATCGATATCCTGCAGGCACCTGAGACAATGTCAAGGACAAGAACAGAAAGCAGATGGAGGCTGGATGAGATCTTGCACCTGGCTTCTCACATGGAGCCCCCACAGTTCACATCTCCCTCCCTCCTGTTTTTCAGTTCCCCCTTCTTACCCATAAAAGCCCTCAGTTAACTTGAAAATATGAGATGGTTTAGTCTGCCATCTCTGCAGGCCTGAATACCGCTGCCTTCCCTTTTCACCATCAAAAAAACAAATAAATAAAAATGAAACGAAATAAAAAATAAAATCAGTGGAAGAGGACTGCAGTAACATAGAAAAGTTATGAAGAAGTAGGAGAAGCAGAAGGATAAAATTAATTTGAGGAAGAGAAGGCAGGAGAGCTCTTTAAGAAGGAAGGAACAGCCAACTATCAAATGCAGCAGAGAAGACTTGAGAGAGGCAGAACCTGAAAAGTATGACTGAACTTGGCAACCACAAGGACACTCATAACCGTGATGAGAAGAGTGCCCGTTAAATAATACAGATGGAATCTTCGCTAACATCTCCACCCACCATGCTTCTATTTATTGCACATTCCAAGCCCAGTCATTTGTTAGAGATGCCAGAACAGTCATGCCTCACTATTAAGGCTAAGCTATATCCACTCTAACAAAGCTTATAGTCTTCAAGTAATCCNGCCTCACTATTAAGGCTAAGCTATATCCACTCTAACAAAGCTTATAGTCTTCAAGTAATCCAGTGCCTGCCAAAACAAAATTCAACACACTTGAAAGAAAGGAATCACAATCCAGTCACTCAAGAATGTAAGATTCACAGTATTTAGCCTCCAACTAAAACTTTTTAGATATGTGATGAAGCAGGGAGCTGTGACCTATAACTAAGAAAATTTCCAGTGGATGAACCAAACCAAGAAGTGCCAGAATTAATGAATTAGTAGGCAAGGACAAGGATACAGCTATGATAAACGTGCTCAAGAATTTTTTTTAAAGGATGGACATAACAGAAAGAAAAACTGAAGATATAAAAAAGTCAATTCAACTCCTAGAGATAAAAAATACTACATTTGAAATAAAAAATATAACTGGGTAGGATTAACAGCAGATTAGTAGCTGCAATAGAACAGAGGAAAAAAGACCAAAAATTTTAAAACACACAGTCTCCTTGAGTTGTGAGCAATACCAAGTGCCCTAACATGGTTAAATTTGCAGTCCTGGATGGAGGGAGAAAAATTTGAAATAATGGACATTTTTTCCCCAA
>NW_007730965.1:192578-195254 GCF_000696425.1 Galeopterus variegatus | reverse complement strand
ACCACTCTTATTCAACAATGTATCAGACAGAGGTTCTAGCTAATCTTACGAGACAAAGATTAAAAAAGAAAAAGTTTATAAAATTAAAGAAATTTTGAAGATGATATAATTGCATATATAGAAATTTTGTGGGCTCTATTAAAGACTATTAGAAATAATAAGTGAATTTATCAAGATTGCAGGATTCTAGGAGACCTTACAAAAATCAGTGGTATTTTAACAAAATAACACCAAATAAAAAATAAATTTTAAAAAAGTTGTATAAGATAGCCCAAAAATACAAAATACACAGGAACAAGTTGAACAAAATGTGTGCAGACTTTCACACTAAATGTTATAAAAGTTTACTTAGAAAAATTAAAGATTAAGATTTAAATAAATTAAAATGTATGCAAAGTTTGCTTGTTGGAACACTCAATTACAATATGCTTTGTCCTCCAATAGATCTACTTATTCAACATATTCCCAATAAAAATCTCAGCAGCATGATGGTGTAAATTGATAAGATAATTTCACATTTCATAGAAATGCAAAGGTTCTGGAATAGCCAAAACAATCTTGGTGAAAAAAAATTTTGGAGGATTTACACTGTATAACTTGGGGTCTTGTAAGGAAGCTACAGTGTGATATTGGCATAAGGATGGACATTTGGATCAATGCAATGAAATAAATGGCCCAGAAACAGACAAGGACACACAGTCAGGAGATTTTGCAGTGTTGCCAGGCCTTTATTTATGGCACTCTCCCAACTATGTGCACATTCCTTAAATTGAGTAAGATGCCCCTTATGTGGCTGGAACTGCATGAATATTTATTGAAATGGTTTAGATTAGAAAATGAAGGGCCGGCCCGGTGGCGCACTGTGCTAGTGCGCCGCTTGGGAAGCGCGGAGGCGCTCCCNATTTCTCACAGAGATGAGGCACATGCACACCTGTTTGCAGAGGGATACAATGAGAGTTCAGGTTTCTAGTCTCGTTTCTTTCCTGTCCTTTACAGAGAGGATTTAGAGCTTAAATGAAAAAAGAAAAAGTCCTGGTTGGAGAAAAAGGAAACCTGGACTATTGTTGAAAAAATACAAAATTAATTCTTTCAGTAGCTTGTTTTGCCTTTAGAATAGAACCTGCTTATTGTACCAGCTTTACTGATAATCAACTGCTCTACTCCTGCTTTTGTCAACGTGCTTGCTTTTCCCAATGACTACTGTACTGGCTACATGAATGCTGAGAGAACAAAACTTAAAAGAACCTAGAAGAGTCCTCCTGTATAAGCCCTGTAATACCTGGATTCGAGGCTCAGATTTTGAAGCACTAGCTCATCTGGGCCTGCCAGCAATAAAATACCTGACTCTCCAACCCTCTGAGTGCCACCTGCTTCTCTGTCAAAGTCCATTCCCTGTAACACTATAAATGGCTAAATTTCTATTTCTTCTCTTTTCATGTGGCTAAAGTTTAGGTGACTGGTTTGGCAGCTGGAAATAAGAGGAATGATAATAATTTCCAATGTGGAGTCTATCAACAATTCAGCCTCCATCTGTGCTGCCACATGCTGGTGCTGCCCTGGTCAAGGCCACAAAGGCATGCTGGAAGTCCTATAGTGTGTGAACTCCTGACTCTGACAAGGAGCTGGCTGAATCCTCTCCAAAGTGTCTTTATATCAGCAGTTATCATGTTCACTATCTAAATGGGAAAGCTGAGCATATACAGGAGGAGGACAGGGATGCCCTAGAGGCTTTTCAGTCTCTTGTCACAATATGCCATGCCTGTGCTGCTGCAGTCTAGGGGACCTGTGATTAAATATGCTGACTAGGAGACAACTGATGCTTCACATAGCTTTTATATGAGACTGAAATCTTCACTGGAGTTTTACATTGGTGTGTAAGAGTGTGGTAGTGATGTTTGAGAAATTGGCATTTTTAATAAGGGGGAAAGGCAGTTTTGCTTTTCCACTTAAAATAACAGAGTATAAGTATCTTGTATCTGAAAATTGTGATATCTTGTTAATAAGGAATGATATTCAGCTAACCAGGGAATGTTATTCAGGTGATGAACATCAAAATCAGGTGAGATAGCCAAAAAAGCTTTGTGGGGACAGTAACAAGAGAGCTACATCCCTCTCCTCCACCTCTATCCCCATCCCCTTCCAGCCCCCCACCCGCACTGACCTACTTTCCTTACTGTCTGCATTTTCTAGACTTTTGTATTAATGAAATCAAGCAGTATGTACTTTATTTTGGCTGAGAGTCATTCATATTGTTGCATGTGTCAATATTTTATTTCTATTGCTGAGTTTATTCTGTCATATGGATATATTACAATTTTTTTTTATCCAGTGTTCAAGTCTTTGTATGGACATATACTTTCATTTTTCTTGGGAATAACCTAGAAATGGATGGCTGGGTCCTTTAATAGAGTCATATGCTAGGTTTAGCATTTTAAGAAATGACCAACCTGGTCTCTAAAGTGGTCACACCATTTACATTCTAGCATAGGAGAATTCCAGTTGCTCCACAGCCTTGTCAGCCCTAAGTGTGGACAGTCTTGCAATGTTAGACACTTTGATATATGTGTAGTGATATCTCATTGTGGTTCTGATTTGCCTTACCTTTAAGACTAACAACATTGAGCATATTTTATTGTGAATATTTACCATTTATATTTCTTCTTGAGGGAAGTTCAA
>NW_007730965.1:188500-191608 GCF_000696425.1 Galeopterus variegatus | reverse complement strand
TTTTTTTGTTTTTATTGTTTTTTGTTTGCAAAGTTGTTTTTCTAGGTCCTTTGCACTTTTATGTGCACTTTTATTAATGTTAGAATCAGCTTTTCAATTTGAAGTCACATCGAAGCTGTAGACTAATTTGTGGAGAATGGAAAAATTAACAATGTTGACTTTTCCAATAAATGAACATGCTGTCGTTCTCCATTTATTTAGGTCTCCTTCAATTTCGTGAGCAGTGTCATATGGTTGTCATTGTGCACATCCATACTTGGCTGACCCCTGGCCAAAAATGTGATGTACTTTGGTAAGTGTTCCATGTGCACTCCTTGAGTTTTTGTTTCATGGATTACAAAGCCTTATTAATCAGTGCAAAAAAAATGTAAGATTGCCATTTTCTTGATGAAATGACACCATGATCAATATGTAATGACCCTTTTTATCCCTGATAATATTACTTGGTATGAAATTTACTTTGAATTCAAATAGCCACTCCAGCTTTCTTTTGATTGGAGTTAAAGTCTATCTATCCTTTAACTCCTAACCAATTTGCATCTTTATGTTTAAATTGGCTTTTATGTAAGTAGCATATAGTTGGTCTTGCTTTTTTGTTCCATCTGACAATCACTGCTCTTTAACTTATATATAATTATTATTTTGGAATATTTATAGATTCACATACTGTTGTGAAAAACAACGCAGAGAGATCCCATGTATTAATTACCCAGTTTCTTCCATATGTAATATCTTGCAAAACTGTAGTACAGTATGACAGGAGGATGCCGAGATTGGTATAGTCAAGATGCAGAATGCTTACATCACCACAAGAGTCCCTCAAGTTGTCCTTTTATTGTCATGCTCATTTCCTCTCACCCCACTCCCTCCTGAGTCTCTAACAACCACTAAATCCAGTATCCATTTTTATAATTTTGTCATCTCTAGAAGGTTATATAAATGCAATCATATAGCATGTAAACTTTTGGAATTGGCTTTTCTCACTCAGTGTAATTATTCTCTGGAGATCCATCCTAGCTGTGGAGTGTATCAGTAGTTCATTTAATTACATTGCTAGGCAGTACCCCATGGCATGGATGTATCGGTTTGTTTACCCACTCACCAATCGTAGGACATCTGCATTGTTTTCAGTTTTTGACTATTACTAATAAAACTGCTATAAACTGGTTTTTGTGTGGACATAAGCTTTTATTACTCTGGGACAAATGTCCCAAAGTGAAAATGCTTGTTCATATTGTAGTTGCATGCTTAGTTTTGTAATAAAGTGCCAAACTATCTTCCAGAGCGGCTGTATAGATTTGCATTATCATCAGTAATACACATGATCACGTTTCTCTGAATCCTCACTGGCACTATTTTAAAAATTTTACCCATCCTGATAAATACGTAGTAATACCTCAACGTGGTTTTAACTGGCTTTTTCCTGAAGGTTCGTGATGTTGAACCTCTTTTTGTGTGCTTGTTGGCCATCTTTATATCCTTTTTGTGATATGTCTCTTTAATGTGTTTTGCCCGTTTTCTAATTGGGATTTTTTTTTTTTGGTTTGCTTTTTACTGTTGACATTTTAGAGTTCTCTACGCATTCTGGATACCAGTCCTTTGTCAGATATGTGCCTTGCAAATATTTTCTTCCAATCTGTACTTTATCCTTTTATCATCATAGTAGAGTCTTTGCTGAGTAAAAGTTTTTAATTTTTGTGAAGCCACATTTATCAATTTTTCCATCTATGGATTGTGCTTTCAGTTTCAAGTCTAAGATCTATGCCTACCTCTAGATCTTAAAGCTTTTCTCCTATTTTTCTCTAAAAGTTTTATAGTTTCATGTTTTACATTTAAGTCCATGACCCATTTTGCATTGATTTTTGTACAAGGTGTGAGACTTAGATTGAGGATCCTTCTTTTGTCTGTGAATCACCAATGTCTCTAGCACCATTTGTTGAAAAAGCTATCTTTTTTCCATTGAATTGCTTTTGCACCTTTGTAAAGAATCTGTTGGGCATATTTGTGAGGGTCTAGTTCTGGGTTCCCTGTACTGGTTCATTGAACTTTGCATCTATCCTGCCAAACGATACCAAATAGTCTTGATTACTACAGTTAGGTAAGTCTCAAAATCAAGTAGACTGATGCCTCCTACTTTATTCTCCTTTTTTAAAATTTGTTTAAGCTATTCTAGTTCCTTTGCCTTTCAATATAAATTTTAGAATAATCTTGTCTATACCTGTAAAAGTCTTGCTGGGGTTTTAATAAACATTATTTTAAAGTTATATATTAATTTGGAGAGAATCAACTTTATGTTGAGTCTTAACATCCATGAACATGGTATGGCTCCTTATTCATTTATATCTATTGTGATTTCTTTCATCAGCATGTTGCAATTTTCTGCATATATATCCTGTTCATTTTTGTTTAGATGTACACATATTTCTGAGAGATTTAAATTCTGTTATTTACATGTTCATTTCAAGATATAGAAATATTATTGATTTTGTATGTTTATCTTCTATTATGTGGCATTCCTGAACTTACTTTTTAGTTCTAGAAATAATTTTAGAAATTCCTTTGGATATTCTATGTAGACGATCATGGCATTTTAAAACAGGGGCAGTTTTACTTCTTCATTTCTGACATGTTTGCCTTTTATTTATTTTCTCATTTTATTATACTGACTAAAACTTCCAGCACTATATTGAATAAAGATGCTGACAGCTGGCACTCCTGCTTTGTTCCTGATCTTAAGGGGGAAACATTCACTCTTTTGTAAGTATAATGTTAGCTATAGTTTTCTCATACATTCTTTATCAAGGTGAGAAAGTTTAAGTTTCCCTTTATTCTTAACTTGCTGAGCTATCATTATTAATGCATTTTAGATTCTGTCAAAGACTTTTTCTGCATCAAATGATATGGTCATGTAATTTTTCTTTTTAGGAATATTATAGTGCATTACAGTAATTGATATATAAATGTTGAACCAGCCTTTCATTCCTGGAATAATCCCCACTTGGTCATGGTGTATAATTTCTCTTATATATTACTGAATTCTATTTGCTAATATTCTGTTAGGCACTTTTGCATTTGTATTCATATAGAATATTAATCTATAGTTTTTTT
>NW_007730965.1:187501-188147 GCF_000696425.1 Galeopterus variegatus | reverse complement strand
GTGATAATTGCAAATTCAATTCCTTTAACAGTTATAGGGCTATTCATATTATCAGTTTTTTATTGGGAGAGTTCTGGTAGTTTGTGCTTCTGGAGGGAAGGGTTCAGTTCTTCTAAACTCAAATTTATATGTGTAAAGTTGTGCCCAGTATTCTCTTATTATTGTTTTGATGTCCACAAGGTCTCTAGTGACATCCCATGATTAATTTTTCATCTGCATAATTTGTGTCTTACCTCCTTTATTCTTTGTCAGTCTTACTAGAGGTTTGTTAATTTCACTGATGATTTTAAAGAACCACCTCTTTGTTTTCTTAATTTTCTCTATTGTTTTTCTATTTTCAATTGTCACTAATTTATGCTGTTTTTTAAAGGTATTTATTTAGTGATATCAATTTACATCTCAGCACTGCTTTAGCAGTATCCTGCAAATTCCTATGTATTGTATTTCCATTTACACTCAGTTCAATACATTTTTCAAATTTGAATCCTTTGAGATTTACTTTTTGAACAACCCATAGATTATTTAGAAGTGTGTTGTTTAGTTATCAAGTATTTGAAGATTTTCCTGTTCTCTTTCTATTGTGGATTTCTGGATTTTATTGGGTATGGAGAACACACTGTATGTTTTCAATGTTGTAAACACTGTT
>NW_007730965.1:181557-186907 GCF_000696425.1 Galeopterus variegatus | reverse complement strand
TTTCTGGATTTTATTGGGTATGGAGAACACACTGTATGTTTTCAATGTTGTAAACACTGTTCAGGTTTATTTTATACCCCACTATGTCATCTATCTTTGTATATTTCCCTGGATACTGGGGGAAAATGTGTTCTGTTCTTTGGAATGGAGTGTGCTGTAGATGCCAGTTATAAACTTTTGGTGGATAGTATAGTGAGTTCTTTTATGTCTTTGATGGTTTTCTGTATAGTTTTTCTATCAACTGATGAGAGAGAATTGTTGAGGTGCCCAACTATAATTGTGTATTTACCTCCTTCTCCTTTCAGTTTTATCAATTTTTCCTTTGTGTATTTTGCAGCCTCGTCTGGTAGTGATTATGCTAAGATTGCTATACTTCTTGGTGGACTGACCCTTGTATCATTATAGAATGTCCATCTCTGTCTCTGGTAATGTGTTTTTGCTCTAATGTATGTTCTCTCTTCTTTTTTTTCATTGATGTTTGCACAATATATCTTTGTGAATCTTTTTATTTTCAACTTGCTTTCATAGTTACATTTGAAGTGAGTTTCTTATAAACACCATATAGTTTGGTCATGTTTCTAAATCCACTGTGGAAATCTGTCTTTTAATTGCTATATTGAGGCCATTTAAGAATTACATGATTGTTGAGAAGTTAAGACTTAAACGTGCCATTTTATTCTTTGTTGTCTGTTCTCTTTGTTTTTTTATTTTATTTTTTATTTTTATTTTTTATCTCTCAGTTTTCTTTTTCCTGCATTTCTATGCATTACTCAGTAATGCATTACTGAAAGATGTTCTAGAATTTTACTTTTATTTATTTGTACTGTTTTGGAGTATACCCCTTTGTATAGCTTTTTAGTGGTTTCTCTAGGTATTAAATAGATAACTTATCATAGTCTACTAGTCTCATCATATTACTAATTCGAGTAAAATATAAAAATATTACCTCTTTTGGTTTTTTAAACTTCCTTCATTTATAATACACGTGCCCTGAATATTTACATTACATACATTAAAAATCACATTGGATAGTATTTTGCTTTCACCCTCAAACATTATTTAGAAAACTCAAGAGAAGAAAAGCATATTGTGTTTATCCACGTTTACTTACCGTGTTTTGTTCTTCCTGATGTTCCAAGTTTCCTCTATTTATCGTTACCTTTCTATTTTGAGAACTTCCTTGAACCATTCTTTTAGGGTAGACTGATGGTGGCAAATTCTCACAGTTTTACTTTATCAGAGAATGCTTTGATTTCCCCTTCATTCATGAGACATATTTCCAGTGATTCTGGGTCCATAGATCTTTTCTTCCAGCACTTGAAGTTTTGCATCACTTCCTTCTGGCCTCAATCATCTTTGATGAGATATGAATTGACTTTATGCTATAGTTAGGAAGCCGTGTTCTCTCACAGTTTTTAAGACATTTTCTTTGTGATTAGTTTTTAGAAATTTGATTGCAATATGTCTTGGTGTGGATTTCCTTGAGTTTGTCATGGTTTGGGCTTCCCTCGGTCTCTTAATCCCATAGGACTATTTCTTTTTCCACAATTGGGAAATTTTCAGCCTTTATTTCTTCAAGTACTTTTCAGCCTCTCCCTCTTCTTTCATTTTGGTAATCCAGTGATATCTGTATTGGATATTTGTTATGTCCCACAGATTCCTGAGGCTTTGCACATTTTTTTTTCTGTCTACTTTTTCTCTGTGGTTCAGATTGATCAATATCTATTGTTCTATATTCCATCTATTGTTCTATCATCTACTTCACTGTTTCTTTTCTCTGTCCTTCCATTATGATGTTGAAGGCACCCATGCAGGATTTGTTTCAATTACTGTATTTTTCAGTTTAATGGTTTAGGTTCTTTTATATATTTTCTTACTTCTTTGCTGAGACTTTCTATTTATTCATCTGTTTCAAGTGTGTTTGCAATTGCCCTTTAGAGCATTTTTGTGTTGACTGCTATGAAATCTTTGTCACATAATTCTCTGTGTTAGCGTCTATTGGTTGTCTATTTCCATTCAGTTTAAGATCTCCTAGTTCTTGGTATTAGGAGTAATTACTGATTGGCATTTTGGGAATTATGTTATGAAACTCTGGATCTTATTGAAACCTTCTGTTTTACCTGGGATTCTCTGACATTACTCTGGCAGGGTACCTGAGAAGAGAGGTCATTGTCTTGTTACTGCCAGGTATATCTAGAAGCTCTGGTTCCCCCCCCCCTTTTTTTTTTTTCCTATTAAAACCCAAGGTGGGCGATGCTCCTTTTTGCTTCTGGATGGATGTAGGAATTCTGGTTGCTGAGAGGTGGTAAAAATCCCAGATTTCTATTAGGCTTTCTCTAACACAATTCCAGCAAGGAGACGGAGGGCAGCCACATCACTGTTGTGGTGGAGAGTAAGTTCCAGCCCCCACATGATCTCCACTCACTCTTTGAGAGAGTGGGCCAGTGACCATCCAGCAGGGATGAATGTCCTGACCCCTGCTTGGCCTTCTAATACCACTCCAGAGGGAGATTAAAGCATCTCATCACAGTTTAGCCAAACATTTGGCATTGCTGGCATCGAAGGAGGTGGCTCTTCCATCTTCTATGGAAGGGTTTGGCTGTAGTAGAGAAATTATAGTATAAAAGATTTTTGTCTTGCTAGGCGCCCCCTTCCTGATCCTATAGTTAGAGAGAGCATATTTTTCTTTGGATTTTTGTCCAAGCCCATTAGTATTTCTGGATTGTTTGCCTCTTTGGTTTCAAGTCTATAGTGTATATGAAAAGAGAAAGCTCATGAACCTCACCACCACATCCTTCCCAGGGTCCTGAGGTCCCCAAGTCCCTGGCCAGTCTACCTTCTTATCTCCAACGTTTACAATCTTCTTATGTTTGCTTTATATATAATGCCCAGGGATTTTAGTTGCGCTTAGTGGAGAATAAGGAAATACATATCCCTACATCTTCCCAGAAACAGAAGTCCCATTCTCTGCCTTTTCACTGAGGTGTCTAGACCATTCACATTTGTCGTGACTGTTGGTATGACTGGGTATAAATCTATGCTCTTGCTATTTGCTCTTGTTTGTTTCATTTGTTCTCCCCCCCCCCCTTTTTTTTTTTTTTGCCTTCTTTTGGATTAATTGAATATTTGTAATTGACTTTACTTGTTGGAGCAATTTTAGATTTTCCAAAAAAATTGAGACGTTAGTATGGAGAGTTCCTATATACTCTGCACCACTTCCCCCCATTAACATCTTACGTTAGTATGATATATTTATTACAGTTAATGAGCAAATACTTTTGTTCATCAATTGTTATAAATAAGCTAAGTTCACAGTTTAGATTTTCTCAGTTTTTACCAAATGTCTTTTTTTTTTCCTGTTCTCAGACCCCATCCAACATCACATTGCATTTTGTTATCAAGTCTCCTTAGGCTCCTTTTCACACTAACAATTTCTCATAATTTCCTTGTTCTCATGACCTTCACAGTTTTGAGGAATACTTGTTAAATATTTTCTAGAATGCCCCTCTACATTGAAATGTGTCTGATATTTTTCTCATGGTTAGACTGGGGCTGGAATTTTAAGAAGAGCACAGAGTGGTCTCACACAACGTGCCGTTTTTGTCATGTCATATCAGGAATGCATGCAATTAACATGAGTTAATGTTGACCTTGGTCACCTGGCTAAGGCAGTGTTTGTCAGCTTTCTCTGTGTGTGAGGCTTCCTTTTCCTCACCCTTTTCACATTGTACTCTTTGGAAGGAAGTGACTATGCATAGGATACATTTAAGGAGTGATGATTTATGCTTCCCCTCCTTGAGGATAGAATGTCTACATAAGTTATTTGGAATTTTTCTGCATGGGAAATTTGTATCTTCTCACCACTTTTGTTTGTTTGTTTTAATCACTTATTCATGTCAGCATAGATATACTCATGGATATTTTTTTATTTTATACTTTAGGTTATAATTCAATACTATTTTATTTGTTTGGTTGCTTAAATTGTTCTAGCTTTGACTATTGATTTCTGGATTAATTCTATTGTGGTCTGAGAACACACTTTGTGTTTTTTATTCTTTAAAATTTGTTCAAGAATATTTTATAGACCAGAATGTGGTTTACCTTGGTTAAGGTACCATGTGAGCTTGAAAGGGATAAATATTCTGCTATTATTAGATTAATATTCCATAGATAACAATAATTCAAAATGATTGATGGTGATGTTTAGAGCAACTATATCCTTATTTTCTGCCTGTGTGATACATCAATTACTGAAAAAGGAGTGGTAAAATTATCTACTATAGTAGTGGATTTGTCTATTTCTCCTGTAGTAGTACTAGTTTTTGCCTCACATGTTTTGACACTGTTGCTAGTACATACACCTTAAGGATTCTTTTGTCTTCTTAGAGAATATTTTTGTCATTATGTAATGTCCCTACATATTCTCGACAACTGTGCTATTTCAAAGTCTGCTTTGTCTGAAACGTATTTAGCTCATCCAGCTTTGNAACCCTTAACTTGGTGTTGTCAGCACCACGCTCTCCCAAGTGAGCAAACCGGCCATCCCTACATAGGGATCCAAACCCATGGCCTTGGTGTTATCAGCACCAAATTCTCCCAAGTGAGCCATGGGCCAGCCCTCCCATCTGGTCTTAACTCGATATTTTTTATGACTCCATTTTCTCCTTTCTCTTAGCAGATCAATTATACTTATTTTTTTTAATGTTCTTAGCAGTTGCCCCAGAATATGAAATACACATTTACAACTAAACTAAGTCCACTCTCAAATCACACTATAATACTTCATGGGTAGTACAGGTCTCTGACAGCAGTATATTCCTGCATTCCTGTTCACTCCCTCCTGTTCCTTCTAACTTCATTGTCATTCATTTCATTTATGTGTATACTATAATCACTCAATATGATTATTCATTTGAACAAATAGTCATCTATCAGATTAATTAAAAATAATTCCTCCTTTGGAGCGTTTTTTTTTTTTTTCCTTTCTGTAGACCCAGGTTTCTCAGCAATAACATATTTTTTCTCCCTGGAGAACTTCTTTTAAGATTTACTGTAAGATCTACTGGCAATGAATTCCATTAATTTTTGTTTGTGAGAATGTCTTTATTTCTCCTTAACTTGTGAAGTATTATTTTATGGGATATAGAATTCTAGGTTTCTAGTTTGTTTTTGTTCTGTTGTGTTTCTCAGACTGCAAATATTTCACTCCACTCTCTTCTTATTCCCATGGTTTTTGACGAGAGGTCCTTATAATTCTTACCTTTGTTCATATATGTGTTAGATATTTTTCCCCCTCTAGCTGCTTTTAAGATTTTCTCTTTGTCTTTGGTTTTCTGCAGTTTGATTGTGA
>NW_007730965.1:177496-180263 GCF_000696425.1 Galeopterus variegatus | reverse complement strand
TAATGTTTTTATGTTTTTGGAAACAACCTTCACAAGTTTTTCTCAGTGAAACAGCTAATCCATACCATAATAAAAAGAAAAGAAATACTCTAAATAAAACCATTATTAAATTGTGTTTGAAAACATCACTGATTTCTATAAACTAAGGTCATTTTTAAAGGGAAGTTTATTTTAACTTAGAATAAGAAAGATGGCTGTTATCCATAGCATAGGGGAATTTATTATGAGAACGCTTTCCCATTTTGGAGAACATAAGGTGTGAGTAGGCTCTATGAGTATTTCAGTGGTAATTCAGCAGGAAAAGATAGGAAGTTGTCCTTAATAGCTCAGATTTCAGCCATCATACAGTGAGTAACCTCATGGAGAAGACAATCCCTGCAACAATTTATGAGGTAATTATTATTACTGCCTCCTATATACTGGCGCTCAGAAGCAGATGAAATTCACATCCTACGTGGTGGAGTCAAGCCCAATAAGCTCCAAAGCCCGCACACTCCCCCCATGTGAGGCTCCCACCCGTTCTGCAATCTGCATCCTCCCTGTATCCAGGGAGTAACCAACACAGTCCTATGGGATAGCTGTATCAGATCCTGAAAATGCCACCAAGGCAGGAAAACTGGAATTTCTCTCTTTTTGGGAGACAATGAGGTAGCTTAGATCGGGTGATGTGATCTTCCTGGGAGGCAGGTGCCTCCAAAATCTCTGCTGTTGATTATGATTTTACTTTATTAACCAACAAGATGGCCAACAATACTTTCTTCTCTATTATATTCTTTGGTACCTAGTTCCAAGAAAAAAAAAATAATTCTACTGGGAAAAAAAATCAGCATATGTGATTTTAGTTTCACATAAAGGAAAAGGAAAGTTAAGTTAGACTAATAAAAGGTGTTTTCCTTGAACAGCTATTTGGCAACAACTTAGAGAAGAACTTTGAATAATTGAGCACACCCTCCTTGATACAAGATATTTGAGCTGATAAACCGAGATTGTGTAACACTAATTTGCTCAGTCCTGAGTAATGCATCATATGTTTACTCCACCCTTCCTAAAAAAAATTAGAACTAAAATAGGAGATTTGCAAAAGAGAATCATAACTTGTTGGTTGTGACCTTAAATGGTTGCAGAGGAATCCTGTTCTAGATTGCAAAGCTGTGCAGTTTTACCAAGCACTGTCCTTGAACAGCTGTTATTTTTAAATTCATCTGACAGAACATTTTCATGTGGCTCAGAAAGGTATCAATGACTTGCTTACCCTTTAGCATTTCATAAAATTGAAGGTAGAGAGAGGGATTTGGAGGTATTATAAAGGCCATCTGATTAAAGCATTACTCAGAGTTTGGCTTAGTTATTAAAACAATATTCTGCATTCTAGATCTATCTAAGTGATGATATAATTTACTTTTGAGAGTTGCATTAAATGTCAGTATAGCTTAGAGGCAAGAAGTGAGGTGAGATATTTTAAAGCCAAAAATGAAATAAAGGTAGTGGTTGAATTGATGCTTCACTTTCAGTCAGTGTAACAGGACACTAAATGGAAAATCCAGCTGAGGCACCACCTTCCAACAGATGTCAAATTGTAAAAAGAATTTTAAAAGAATATAGTTTTAAAGAATTTTAAGATAAGGTTTTTATACTATTTTTAAATAACATACTCTTAAATATTATTAAGTAACATATGTCTAAAAATATATTATGTTGCAGGAACAGGTTATTGGACTCTGAAGTTTGTATTAACGACACAAATGAGAGTGCAGATGGAGAGAAAAATTTTATGCGAGGATGTCTCTGGAGAACACGCTGCTGAGACCCTTCCTCCTCCCCAGTCAAGGCAGAGGCATAAATGGGGTGTCTGCTCCCTTCAGATCTTGAGAGAAGACCCTCAAATGTGACAAGTAGAGCTTTGATAGGGTGACCAGCCATCTGCTTGCCCAGAACTGAGGAGCTTCCTGAGACATTGGACTTTCAGTTTCAAAACCTGAAAAGTCCTGGACAAAACAAGAGGAGTTGGTCACCTTCACATTTGACCCTGAAGTCGAGGAGGGGCTCGGGGTACCCGTGGCTGATCCATGAGGTGATGCTACCCAGTCATCATGCTAGGACTTCCTGCCTCATGTAGTCTCCAAACCTCCTGGGCTATCATTTGAGCCTTTCTCCTTTCTTCAGATTTCCAACTTGTCCTCAGCCTCAGCTGACGACTGGAGTCCTATTTCACTAAGAAAACACCCCAGTGGGAGGAGAACGTGCACAGGCACTTCCAGCATCTCCTCCACCACAGCGAGCCACGTGCTCTGCCTTCTGTCCTTCAGCTGCGGAGGAGCTGCCTCCGCCTGCTCCGCTTGCCGTGGAATCCATCTCCTCTCGCCCAGCCGAAGACACCTGCCAGCGACTCCTTTCTCTGTCCTACAGTGTCAGATTTTTTTTTTTCTTTTAACTCTCTCTTCTAGGCTGTTCTCATCAGCATAAGGCACATTATCTCACTCATCTTAAAGCACATGATTCCACAGTCCCCGCCAGTCATCTGCCCATGTCTCTGCTTCCCCTTAAGTAAACTCTCAAAATTCTCTATTCTAACCATGGGCATGTCCTTTCCTTCCATTCTTTATTAACATCATAGTCAGGCTTTTGTTCCCAATGTGTCACCAAAATTACTCTTGTGTGGTCCATTAATGACAGTTATTTTGCTAAATCCAATGATTGAGTCTTGGTCTTATCTCCTTTGACACATTTATTATTCCCTGCTTCTTTTTTTTTTTTTTTTTTTTTTTTT
>NW_007730965.1:176622-177137 GCF_000696425.1 Galeopterus variegatus | reverse complement strand
GGGAGCGCCTCCGCGCTTCCCAAGCGGCGCACCAGCGCAGTGCGCCACCGGGCCGGCCCCTTATTCCCTCCTTCTAAAAATACTTTCTTAATTGGCTTCTAGGAGAGTATGCTAATCTCACTAAAAATTCTACAGGTTGTAAGTACTTATTTTGTATGCAGTGCTGTATTCATTCTTTTGAACGATATTTTGTGAGCACAAAATGTATTTTCTGTTGTCCTGTAGACACACCATGGATACCTTACTAGCAGGTCCATCTCCTTCTGCTTTGTAGGATAGAAAAAGTTGAACTCTGACTGAAGATCAACATGCTAGAAAATATTTTGGACAGGGTATATTGACTTCTAAATCAAGAATCTCTTTTGCAAACTGAAGTTAACGTGAAACTCCCAATTGCTTTTAAGGAACCAGAAAATTCTTAGAGCTTGCTAGAGTTTTTCCTCAGAAGATTGGGAAAAAGTTCTCACACTGAAAAAATTTTAAAAGACTAGTGACAGATAAAAAATAAAATTGAA
>NW_007730965.1:171126-174304 GCF_000696425.1 Galeopterus variegatus | reverse complement strand
AAAAAGTTCTCACACTGAAAAAATTTTAAAAGACTAGTGACAGATAAAAAATAAAATTGAAATCTGACAACATTTCATAAGCCATGCTGTTCATTGTTCACAATCTCAAGTGTGGATCCAGAAAATCATGCATTTAATCCATTGATGCCAAACAGGAATGGCATCTCGATTCACACCTGCATTCAAAGATAGTCCTGTCCTCAAAATCATTTCTCAGCTCTGTGCTAGTGGACAAGACTTCTCTAGACAGCATGCTCTGCCTGCCACGGCAGGTGCTGTGGAGTGCTGTGTAGCAAGGATTGCTTTTACTTTTGCTTACAGTGCAGGGTGGACTGTGGTAAATTTTTTATTTCAACTTGACTGGACCACGATGCCCAGATGTTTGGTCAAACATCAGTCTTCATGTTCCTGCAAAGTTGTTTATTAGATGTAATTAACATTTAAATCAGCATACTTTGGGTAAAGCAGTTCGCGCTGTATAATGTGGTGGTCCTCATCCAGTCAGTTAAATGAGTTGAAGGCTTTAACAGCAAAGACTGAGGTTTCCCAAAGAAGAAGAAATTCTGCTTCCAGATTGCAACACAGAAACCCCCCCCGGGTCTCCAGCCTGCCGGCCTGCCCTGCATACTTCAAACTTGCCAGCCCCACAGTGACAGGAATCGATTCCTTAAGATAAATCTCTCTTCCCACATTGGTTCTGTTTCTTTGGAGAGCCCCAAATAGTACAAGTGATTTGTGTGTGTGCGTGTGTGTGTGTGTGTGTGTGTGTGTGTCTTTTAAACACTTGTCTGAGGTCAGGTTCCCTGGGCAATGGTCTTTCAGCTGAAGATTTTCAAGAGGAAGTTTACTGGTGAATGGTCTTGGGATGAACAATCAACGGCAATAGGACTGGGGAAAGGGAAGGCTTGAATGCAATGTTGTCATAACCCAGGAAGCTCTGAGGTTGGAATGGCCCCCAGAGGCATCCTCTGTGAGGCAAGAGGCCAGACCTTCATATCCCCAACCATCAACTAGTTTTTGGATGTGGGCGCCCCTGGGGAGAAGCAGAGTCTCAGGCTCACTTTGGCTTAGGCCATTCCTGGGGCAGCATTGGGTTGTGGCTATCATCCCTCAGTCCTGTCAGCAGCTGGGAGAAGCACTGCATTCCTAAGCAGGGGCTCTGGGTCATGCACTCCGGCATCCACCACAACATTTTACGATTCCAGTGTTCCAGCTGAGACAGAAGTGTTTGTTGACATTTATTTAGCCATTTAGTAGGAAGTTAAAAACATTGCTTTTTCAAATGATTTTAGACACATCAGATACTAATAAAGATAGTACAGTTCACCCAGCTTCCCCTAATGTTAACATTTTACATAATCCCAGTAAATTTATCAAAATTAAAACATCAGCAGCACAACGCTGTTAACGAAACTACAGACTTTATTCAGATTTTCTTAGTTGTCCCTCAAATGCCCTTTATCTGTTTACGACAATCAAGGGTATCACATTATAAGCAGTTGTCTTGTCCCCTCAGCCTTCACAAAGACAAAATGGAACAGACAATTAAAGATGATTTTATCCAGGTGATTGCAATAGGAAGCATGTTCATCCATGAAAACCTTCAGAAAAAACGTGCGAACCTGGGGTATGACAGAGGCAGGTAGACAGGTGGTCATAATCATCAGGGAAGCTGGAGGTGAGAGCAGTGGGCAGGTGGGGGCATTTTGCAACCTGCAGACTTCTGGGAATGCAGGGTGCAGGTGAAGCTCAGCATTGTCTGTCTCTCCCATTTCTCACTCTTCCCTTGTCTTACACGACCCCGGTATCTTGAAGAGCACTGGACAGGTATCCTGTAGAATGTTCCCAGTTTGGGTTTGTCTATCTATGATTAGTTTGGGGTTATGGCCTTGGGGGAGCAGGACCACACATGTCAAGTGCTTTCTCATCACATCACTGGGGCATTTGGGATCAACATGTCTCATTACTTGCCATGAGGACCTTGGTTGCCTGGTTAGGGTGCTGTATGCCTGGCTTCTCCAGAGTAATGTAACAATGGCTTCCTTTCTTAGGCACTTTGTTTTGGAATGTCAGTCATGCTGCAGGGACCAGCTAGGCTTTGGGGCTTCAGATTAGAATGAAACCTGCTCGTTGCCTCCAAGCAGCTTATACTGTTGCACAGGGAGACAGACAGGGGTATAAACTGGGAAAGGGCAAAGAAGTTTCGACTGGGATGGAATTCTCCCAGCCCTACATGCCCAGTGGAATCCCAAGTTGAAAGAGTGGGAAGGCCCACAGTAGAGCTTGCAACATGGTCACTGTTCCAGATCCCCCAGGCATCCATTCTGCCATTGCAGTTGGCATCGGTCAAAATCAACACTGTCTCCTGCACCTGTGCAGCTGGTAGACTACCAGTAAATTTTAAGAGTGGATAGCAGCTTTCAAAACAATGAAGAAAACATAACTTCTAGGATCAAGGCTGCATTAGAGGAAGTATGGAGTCTAGACTGGGGGAGGTGAGATTTCCAGTGGAGTGACAGTGGAGAAGAAAACCAGGGAGGTGAGGATGCTCTCTATGCAGAGGCACAAACTGGGATCACGGCCAGTGTTTCCAAATCCTGGAGCACCCTACGTAGCAATAAGGAAGTAAGAGAAAGAGCAGGGACCACATCAGAGAAGTCAGGAGACATTCCTGATTCCTTGCCACCTTCTCAGTCCTCAGACAAGCATTCCTGGTTGTACCCTTTCTATGTTTGTCCAATCCATTTTCCCTTCCCAATAGATTACTTTCGTTCCAGCCCAGGTCTCCTTCAAGGGACCTCTGTGCCACACTGACTTTCCTGTGTCAATCTCACCAATCCCATCTCTGTGGACAATGTTCTTTGTAAAACAAATATTCGACCACCATGCCTTCCTCCACCCCAAGTACCCTTCCCAGTGCCCAACAGACATTTTTCTATCTTCTTGACAGAACCCCCAAGTCCCTTGTCCTCTTCCAGTGCCAGTCTCTCCGTCTTCTCTCTTCATGCCAGCAACAATGTGTTACCTGGGACTTCCTCCCTGCCACTGTTTCTCACCTTGACACCTTTCATCTTTTTCTTGGACAGTATTTTTTATTGCAACATAACTGATTATATATACTTGGGTACAGAATTGAATATTATTACCTGTCTGCAATATGTGGTGATCAAATCAGGAT
>NW_007730965.1:142903-171116 GCF_000696425.1 Galeopterus variegatus | reverse complement strand
ATCATTGTGATTGTTGTTTCTTTCTTTCTTTTTTACTTTCTTTCTTTGTTTACTTTTTTTTTTTAGCTCCCCCCACTAGTGTAAACATGAAGTATTTCTCTTTCTGTGTCTGGCTTATTTCACTTAACATGATTTTCTCTAAGTTCACCCATGTTGCTGCAAACAGCAGAATTTCATTCCTTTTTATGGCAGAGTAGTATTCCATTGTGTATATATACCACAGTTTCCTTGCCCAATCATCCTTCAATGGCATTTAGGTTGGTTCCAACTCTTGGCTATTGTAAATAGACCTGTGATGAACATGGGAGTGCAGGTATCCCTTCGACATGATGATTTCCATTCCTTTGGGTATATACCCAGCAGCAAGATTGCTGGATCATATGGCAGTTCTATCTGTAGTTGTTTGAGGAAACTCCATACTGTTTTCCACAATGGCCATACTACCTTACAATCTCTCCAACAGTGTAGGAGGGTTCCCCTTTCTCTGCATCCTTGCCAGCATTTGTTTTTCTCTGTCTTTTTGATAATAGCCAGTACAACTGGGGTTAAATGGTGCCTCAGTGTGGTTTGGATTAGGATTTCCCTGATGCTGAGAGATGCTGAACGTTTTTTCATGTGTCTGCCGGCCATTCGTATGTCTTCCTTTGAGAAATGCCCATTCATCCCCTTTGCCCATTTTTCAATCCGGTTACTTGTTTTCTTACTGTTAAGTTGTCTCAGTTCTTTGTATATTTTGGATATTAATCCCATGTCAGATGCACAATTTGTGCCTTTTATCTTTTAATAATTCTCTGTGTGCACTGCCCAAGGCTTTCTCCTGGACTTCCTAGGGCTCCCTCCTCTAGGCATCGTGCTATGTCCTGCCCATGGCAATGTGTACCTGTCACTCATCAACCACGGGACAGCATGGACAAGGCACTCAACCCCTCTGAGCCTCAGCTTCCTCATCTAAACACATAAGGAAAAATCAGTATGTACTTTTGATGATGGGGGAATAATCTCTGAACATTGTTTAGCAAAGTTCCCAGCACATACTAAGTAGAAGTAGCTTATTCTGCTTGTGTTGCTGCTTCTTTGGTGGTTGTTAGTTTGTGTGACTGTCTCCCATATTGGACTGTGAAATTCCAAAGTGTGGTACCTATGCCAGAATTATCTTTGAATTTCCACCAAATAGCACAGTCCCTGCTACATGGCTGCTTTGAATAAATATGTAATAAAGGGAGATGGAAGAAAAACAATAGGTTGATTATATTCTTTTTGTAACACTATCAAACCAAAGTTCCTCTACTCATAAAATCAATTTCACATAAAAATGTGAATCACTGATAAGCAGTGATGATCAATATTTAAAATATTCAGATAGATCTAACCTTAAAAATGGGATTTAGGGGAAAGAATCAGAATAGAAATAATTGCTAAACTCTGTTTTCCTTTAACAATGTCTTTCCATAAACATTTATTTTAAAAATAATGAGGCAGTGGAAGAACTTCTGAATGGAAAAAGCTCTGCTTAGCCAGAAATGCCAAAAGATTTCTAAATTCTAGACCTTCTCTCAAGAAATGTCTTAATCACTGTAAAATAAGCTCTTGGAAAATGCCTAATGTTCATCCAGACACATTCCTGGATGCTAAGAATGACTGCAGGTTCCTGTCTGACCTTTCATCTAGGGTTTCCTGTAGAGAAAATACACTAGAGAAGCTGCACAGTGATCCCTGAGATGCCAGGAGGGTGAGCAGGGGCTGGGCTCAGTGCCACCCACGCCCTGGGGACAGCCAGCAGGTGTCAGGAAAGTGGGCTCAAAGAGAAAGGCACCATCGCAGAGCACAGTTCTTTGATAAAAGAATTTTCTGCTCTGCAGAGGATTTAATTCATAATGCAGTTAAGTAGGAAGTCCCATAATACATTTAAGATATAATTTGTGCACATTTGATTTCCACTGAAAATTTTAAAGTTGGGCATGTCCAATTTAGCCCTATCAATATTTAATAAACAGATACCAAGCATCATACTATCCATATTACCCCTCACTTTTGCAACAGTGTTTCCCTACCATCAGAGTAGTAACATGGTGTAAATATTTTCCACCTTTCCACCTTTTGTATTTGCTTGCCTCTATAATGAAACCCTTAAAAGAATTGTTTCTATTCTCTGCCTCCAAGCTTTATTCTTCTGTTCTCCCATCCCACAGGCTGGGTTTCCTTCCTTCCAGTGAAAACCTCTCAGCAGGGTCACTAATAAATGTCACTTTATCAAAACTAATAGATTTTCGGTCTTCATCATACCAGCCCTTTTGGCAGCACTCGACACAGCAGATGCATCACTTTTTAAAAAATGCCCTGTTGGCATGGTGTCATGACACCACACCTCTGGCTTTCCTCCTGTGTTGCTCCTTCCTCTGCCAAGAGCTCAGTCTCAGCCTCCCATTCCCAACCACACTCACTCCTTTGAAGCCAGCTTTACGTGCTGATAACTTCCTAATTTTTGCATCTCTTGTCCCAACATTTCTCCTGCACAGGATTAGCAGACACAGCCGCCTACCGACTTCTCCACATTTGGATAACAGCTGTTCAGCCTTGTTGTCTCCAAAACCTCAGGCTTACTTCCCCAAACCTTCATGCCTGTCCCCTCCCACAGGTCCCCTGTACCAGGAACAATCTTCCCCAGGTGGTGATGCGAAGGACATCAAATCCTCATGGGCGACTCTTTTTCTCTAGTCCCTCACATGTTGAGGCACCTCTATCGCCAGCCTCCTAGTGGGATCTGTCTACACTCCCTGGCTTCCTGCCGACTAACAGACGCTGAGCCAACCTGGGCCCTCCAGTCACTCCAGAAAAACAACTTTCAATGGCCTTTTTCATAGTTAGAATAAAGTCCAGTTTAGGTCATTTATGTCTTTTAAAGAATTTCTCCATGTTGACACTGAAGGTGTCAAATTTATTGGCATAAAGTTTTTCTTAATATTCCTTTATTTCCCTTATTAATGTCTTTAGCATCTCTATTGATGCCTCTTTTTTATTTCCCTCCAGGGCTACAGAAAAACAGAGAAGGAAAGAAGAGAAATCGACCATCAGGCCAATCTCGGCTTTGTTACTTCTGATCTCCGTGACCCTAAGCACATTCATCACACTCCTTGTGCCTCAGTCTCGTCACTCTCAGATAGTCACCTGTACCCTACTCCTGAAGGTGTTTGGGAGGACTGTGAATTAAGATCCGAAAGCGCTGGTGCTGGTCTCACTTGGCATCTGCATTTACAAACGCGGCTCTGCTTTTCGGAATGGACCACGTTTTGACCACACTTGCTGAACATGGCTCTTCTTCTGGCCAGCGTCCTTGGGCAGGTGCTGCTGTCAGCTCTGGAGTTGTGCACACAGCACTTCATGCTGGGCTCTGGAGTCAAAGTCCTGGGTTCGCATCACAACGTGGTGTCTCTCTTTCTGAAATAATTTTCCCAGGAAAATTAAGCAGATGATGAAGATTTTTTTTTTTTTTTGCAGTGTTTCTGATACCTTCCTTCTCTCTTCTCCTGAAAATTTGCACATCCTGCAGGCCCCTGGCAGAGGCTCTGCCTCCAACCCCCATGGGCTTCCTCTCCTCCTCCCTCCAGCCCTGAGACAGGCATCATGCAGACTCTTTGGCTGCAGGCATGAGGAATTCAAGCAGGTGGACTTGGGTTGAAAACATGTCAGGGCACTGCTAGCACTGAGGTGGATGGGAGCCAGGCATGCAGGAGTTGGGCCCTGGAGAGCAGGAGAGTCACTGGACAGTCACTCAGGACTCTAGGTGGCTCCAGCTTGTGTTTGTCTTTTCGACACAGAAGTTTGTGATACTTCAACCAAGTTATCCACCACTAGAAGCACTTAATTACTTCCTCAGTCTTTATTTCTATTTTTGATCCTGTAGCAAACTGACTATTTTTCCAGCTCAGTTGCCAAGGGGTGGGGTAGGAAAAGGAAGAGGGGCTAATTGGCTGAATTTCTGCCATGTGTATGTGGGCAGAGGTCCACCCAGAGCCCCTCTTGGATCCCGGATGTAGCCCATGCATCCACCAGTCAGTTGGTCACCCTGGGTCTATGCCCACCAGCTGTGCTCACCCAGTTATCTTGTGGTTACCTGCTGTAGAACAAGACCCTCTTGATTAAGGTGATCCCCAGCAGGCTCATAATGAACATGCCTGGACACTCCCATCCTCATGCCCTTCTGCTCACAGCCAGCTTGCTCTAGATTTGAAATGTAGGATGGGAGTGCACACAGTTGGCTCTGCACAGCCCTCCCCCCCAACATACACACACACTGAGCTGACAAGGACGGGTGCTGGGTGCACTGGGCACACTCCAGTATCATGAACACATCTGAAACATGCGAACATCACGTGCAGGCCAGAGGGACGCCTGCTTTTCACCTTGGGTCTGAATTCATTAGGGTTAGATCATTGAATAATTGATCATAACTTTATCAATTTCCTTTATTCCACAGGGATTTATTGAGCTCCTGCTACATGTCAGGAAATTAACAGGTGCTGAGCATGTGACAGAAAACAAAAGAGACAAGAATACCTGTCCTCCTAGAGCATACATCCTAGGGGGTGAAAGACCGTCAATGAGACCAAAATGAGATAAAATATATGCAGAACAGATGGCACACGTGCTAGGGAGAAAATGGTGAAGGAAGCATCCAAAATGCCAGGCAGGGGTGGGGAGTAAGTCTAGAAGGGCGAGTAGAGAAGGTATTGCTGAAAGAAGACTCTTTCATTTCATTGTAAAAACATTCGCATGAGCTCTACCCTCTTAAATTTTCAAGTGCACAACACGTTCCGTTGACTCCGGGTATGACACTGTACAGCAGATCTCCAGAACTTTCTCATCTTGGTTCACTGGAGATTTATACCTATTGATTAGTATCTCCCCTTCCCCACATTCCCTACAACTCCTGGTAACCACCATTCCACTCTTGGGTTGTGCTGATTTGACCACAAATACCTCACACAAGTATAAATGAAATCATGCTGTATTCTTTCTGCAACAGGCTGATTTCACCTAGCTAGTCATAATGCCCCCTGGGTTCATCCATGCTGTCACATACAACAGGATCCCCTACTTTTTAAAGGCTGGATCTCATTCCATTGGATGGATAGAGCATATTACAGCACTATTCACAGTAGCCACGGTGTGGAAAGAACCAAAATGTCCATGGATGAATGAATGGCTAATGAAAAAAAGACTTTGAGTAAAGAAAGGCCTGTTGGAAATTTGAGGCAGGCTGCAGGGAGTCTGCAGAAGACCCAGCAGTGGAGGGGACCGGGCAGAGCCTGAGCAGAAGGGAGCGAGGGGCATCTGGGAGAGCAGAGGATGGGACCTAGTGGGGCAGCAGATGCTGCATACTCTGAGCAAGACTCTCAACCTCCGAACAGAGGAGTGACCTGGTCAGAGTCACTTTGTCACAGGATCAATGATGTAAGAGATTGGAAACCAGAAGCTTCCAGTTCATTTAACAGAGCCAAAAAGCACTGTAACCTGGGAAATTATGACACTGTTTCTGATTCCATAAGCTTAAACTGTGTCCCTGAGAAAAGACCACTACACGGAGCTCATACCTAAAGTGACATCCTGATCCTGAACTCAGATGATGGACACTTTTAGCCAACAGCAGAGATTGCACTTCAAGCTTCCAAGTGAAGCTGGACAAAGTTAGTTTTCTCTGTCTACACCATTTCCCACCCCTGCACGGCTCTCCCCACCACCAGAGCCCCTTCTATGCAAATGTCTCTTCAGGGAAATGTCACCGCTTCTAGGGAGATTTCTACAAACCCAGAGGTACAATTAATCTCCCTTTGCTGTTTGCATAAACTGCAAACGTCTCTGTCACTCACATCTCTGCACCGTAACTCAAGGTCCCTGGGCCCCTTCTCTACCCTTGAGACTCTGGAGGGGCAAGTCGTCGTCTTGTGCTGTTTAGAGAGATCCTGTCACATCGACTGTTTTATTTAAGTGCAATAGGAAAACTCGAGCTATTTTCCACCCAACACAGAATGAGAGGAAGAGATCAAAGAGAAGTTGAAAGGGGGGCATTTCAGAATTGTTGATGGTAAGCTGCCCTCCCCCCCATTCAATCTGATCCTCATCCTGCGGGCTGACGTTGAAGGATGGAGAAATCCCACGGGGCCAGGATTTAGGGAACGGGGCAGACTGCACGTTTTCCAAGAGCTGAATATATAACCCTCCCGCCTCCCATTGTTTCCAACTATTTCAGTAGTAACAATAAAATTCATTTTTTGAGCCTCAGATCATCTATATGATGCTAAAATTGTGAAAGGATATTCCAAGAATAGTGAGTTGGAAGGTTCTAATTAATCGTGGGATAACTGTTCTATATTAAAACCTGGCATATTTTAGGAAAAAAAATAATTGCCACAGATGAATGAAAGATGTTCATTAAGTATGAGGCAATGGAAATGTTGACACAGTCATTACAGAAGAGCCACTTCCTTAGAGAGCAGTGAGAAACTCAGAGTTTGCAGACAAGAAAGTCATTGTTTCCCACACACACGAAAATCTTAAAAAGTTAAAGTCAGAGAAAAAGATCATGACTTAGAGTTTTAAAAAGAATGCAAACCCTTAGCAGCAAAATGTATGTAATATTTAACAGAAATATATAACAAACAATATTTATTTTCCTATAAAATGCATAAAACATGAAAAACAAACTTGAATGATTGAAGGAAAGGGATGTTTCCAAGACATGGGACTTTAATAAAAGCAAAATCACCACCGGAACATGCCACGGGACCCATCAAAAGCAGGGCAGAAGTGGCTTTTCACATGGATCTGAAAACCCAGAGATGGAGGTTGTCGATGTGCATATGATGAAGAAATCAGACAGCTGGATGGGACCGGGCCCCCCTGCCTTCTCCCGTTACAAATCAGTCTTACCAACTCGGTATTGTTTTTCACAAGATAAAACCGAACTATGTTTCACCCTAAACCCGAGTCGTGAATCTTCCTCTCATTTGGAATGAGATTTAATCTCTGGGACCTGAAGTTCATGAGGGTGAAGCTGCCTCTTAGACCCAGCAGAGCAACACCTTTCCTTATCTTCCTAATTTTTTTCTTTCCTTGTCTACTAATTTATTCCCCAAATTCTCTTTTCTTGCGATGTTCGGTTGAATAACTATCTCTTGCCTCAGTCTCTGAGGTGAATCCTAACAATTATGGAGAGGGGCACTTTGGTGGGGTGGCTGAGAATGTGTCCCGAGGCTTCCCTACTTGGTGCGTGACCCACCAGGTTATGAGCCTCTGGGCATCTCAGTTCTCACATATGTGAAATAGGGATGGTGAGTACAGTCACCCGCTGCCTCGCTAGTTTACGAGGATTAAGTGAACGCGCACTCGCCCCACATTAGAAGAGGGTGGGCTTTTTCTATAATAATGGTAATGATTGTTATCACACAGGCCACTGGATTAGAAGTGGACTCTGAATTCTAATTCTCTCCCACGATCAGAGCTTACACATAAAAGTCTTCCTACCAAGGGGAGGAAGTGGCAAACGAGGCAGTGAGGACAGTTGTGAGGTTAGGGCTCCCAGATTGTCTGGGGGGATGAGTTAGATTCTCCATTAACAAATTCTACTGCATTCATTAGATTATTGAATTCATTGAAGAGAACACTGCACTCATGACATGTGAAGCTCATTCAGGGAGTCCCCGTCTGGCCCATTCCCACTGTTTGTAGGAGCTATGGAGAGCTGCTGTGAGCGCTGCGAACAGTCAGAAGGCTGAGCATGGATTCAGCCCCTGGGTACTCAGCTGATTCTGTGCTGGTACAGGGTCACGGGGGGAGCAAACCCAGACACTGTTTTTCCCACTGGGGGGCATTTGATAACAAAGAAAAGTTATTCATGTTTGATCACAGCGGCAATGAGAGCCTACAAGAAAAGAACACGGTTCACCTGGAGCATTAACAGAGTCTAGTCTTGGGGACATTTGGTGAAAGAAGCCAGGGTTGGTGCAAGGGGGGAGTGGAGTCCTTGTTGGCCCTGAGAGCTGCAGGCGAGTCAGGGTGTCTCATGACATCACAACAGAGTTTGCTCATCCATTCTCAGCTCCCCGTGCATGTTCAGCTGGTGGAGAAGATTCTGGAGAGGCCCAGGCACCTCTGCTGAGCCAGAGCGTAACTGACAAGCCCAGCCATTCAGTGACTGAGAAGCTGTGTGTCAGGCGCAATTCTGCATAAAGCCTGTGCTTCCCACAGTTTTTTTCTCAACAGAAAATAAACTTGAGCTCCCACTTGCAGCATCACACTACAAGTTCAACTCGGAAGTCAGGAACAGGCAGCAGGGAACAATGTCTGCTGCAGATCCTCAGGCCGGGGCCCCTGTTAGCAGCAGAGCTTTCTGGACAGCACGTCATGAATGGGCCTCTGTCCTCCCTGCAGGCCAGGCCCAGCCGCTCACAGCTCAGCAACGAGGCAGTGGGAAGACCTGCTGCGTGTGGAGGAGGCTGCCTCACCCGCCTCACAAAGGCTTCTTTTCTAAAATCCTCTTACGTAAAATGTGTGTTGGCTCAGGGAGCACCCAGACATTCACAGGAAGGTCAGATAACAGGAGCCCGTCTGTCAATGGGCCTCTGGTTGGGGAACAATGCGCTGGGATGCAGGTTGTTAGAGCAGACACTGGAGCGTGTCCTCCGCGGCTGGGTGAGGCGGGTTGCCTCGATCTCCTTGAGGCTCAGGGGCCATGGTCCTGCAGCCTTGTCTGTGACCTCCTGAAGGCCATTCTCACACACACCCGAGAGAACACTGAGCCCTGGCCATGAAAGGAGGGTCTTCACTGCCTGTGTGCGTGGCCCTCCTGCACTGTGACTCTGAGGGTCTCTCCATCTCTCTATCTCTCTGGTCTTTTTGTCTCTCTCAGTCTCTGTGTCCCTGTCCATCTCTCTGTCTCCCTCCCCTCCTTGCCCCATCACCACCACTAGGAAAAGAATCTCTCTCTGGAAAATGTACAAGTATTAGAAGCTCCTTTCAAGCAAAGGCCAAGAAACCCTCCTCCTCCTCTGGAAGCAGGACACACTTGGGCTGTGGAAGTCCCAGTACTCAGGGTGTCCTGGGTTGGGGACCTGCTGGACAGGGTGAGCGGCAAGCAGGGCAGAGCAAGGAAGCCCAAGCTTGGTGGCAGATGAGGGGGTGAGTCTTCCCCATGTGCTTACTGGGTCCAGGAGAAGGGTTGAGGCCCCTCACCCTCGAGCCTCAGTTTCCTCATTCATGGCATGAGCATGCAAATCATCCCAGGACGTGTGTGAGGGTCCCCTTAGAGCTTGTATAAAAGGTGTGAGAGAAGGTCACTGTTAGCACGTGCACATAACAAAGCTCCAACATTATCGGCAGCACAGGGCCAAGAACCCCCCAAAACAAAAGCAATCTGCTTAGGAATTCAGCCTTGAAGGAGACGCCCAGTCTCTAAGAACTATTGACCTATGGAACAAAAACGATTCAGGCTTTTCCTAGAGAAAAGGGAATTCTTCCAAGGATATCAGTTGAACACAACCTCTGGGCCAGCCTGTGTCAGGGATGCGTCTCTCAGGCCCAGGGGCAGATCACACACAGGAGCTAAGTGTGTACAGGGCGCAACGTGTCTGGTGGAGGCAGGAGGAGGGACACAGGCTGGAACTCGGGAGATGATGGAGAGGATGAGCAGTCTGTGAGGGAAGGTGCAGCCTCAGCTTTGGACATGGGATAGACACTGTCTCCTCAGAGGGGAGGACACGGATGAAGGACATTGCCTGGGGGTCAGCACTGTGGAGGGGGTCTGCTCGAGGGGTCTCTTTCCTACCCTGGGCCCAGTACATTTGGACACAGCTTTTCACCGACCGGCGTGTGTTGGAGCTGCCTGGTGTCAGTGGTAATACTCAGGCAGAGACAATTCTGAGCGCCACATCCATCATCCTGTCTCATTTTCACATTCTAGCTGCATGTGTGAGCCCAAGAAAACAATCGGGAAAGAAAGAGCAGCTGAATTGGCTTTTGGAGGGTGTCTAGGTGACCGCTTCACTTTCTCCTGGGGCAAGTGATACCTTTCACCATTGTCTGCTCCTCTCATTCTCGCCATCAAAGCCCGTGGCTGGATCCAGGCGGTTTGGTCATCCCTGTTTTTATTCTACTCCATACTGTCTAATGATTTCTATTTGCTAGGCGTAGGCAGTTTCCGGGACTGTAGCCCCGCTGTCTCTCAGGGCTGATTTTTGGTTTGCTTGGTTAGTGTTCCTTAAGCAAAAGGTACTATGGCCCCTATTGACTTGACTCAGTGCTGGACGTCAAGGTTGCCAGCTCCATAGAAGTTTAATTATGTCTTTTATCTTCTGTATTTCTGAATCTTTGACATCTGAGGCCTTGTTGACCCTGAGGACTGCCCCCCACCAGGGCCAGCCAGTTCCTAGACATAGTAAACAACTTGCCCCTAAATACGCTTTTTAAATACCAACCAACCATCCAGAGCCCGCAGCTCCACCCACCTCTTCTATGGGGCTCGCACACCCTGGGCCACTGTCCCCTGCCGTAATCACACCAGGGCCAGGAACCGGACCATGAAGACCTGTGTCCCAGGCCCACTGAAATTATTCAACCCTCCCCCAATCTTAAACCTGCTTGCCTGCCTCACCTGCTCCTCTGCATGGAAATCACAGCAAAGGCTACTGCCCACGGTCCCCTCGCTCTCTCTGCCTCCTGATCCAGCCCAGCACTTCCCAGGTAGCCCTGCATGGCTTGGTGTGTCCCCTTCTCTTAGGAACTGTGAGCAACAAACTGTCTTCCTATGGCAACCATCTCCTGGTCTGCTGGGCTCACTATACCCAATAATAAACCCACCACCTCACCCTTTTTCTGCTTTCACGCTTCTTTCTTCCACACCTGGAGCAGACCCCACAGGGCTTTCCCACCCTCTGCAATTTTCCCCTCAATGCAGCCTCCACCCTGCACAGAGGAGCTCTGCTACCACAGCTGCTCTTTAGTTGAATATCTGGTTCCAATCACCAGAAGCCAACAAACTTGTAAGTATATAGCTAGGGACTATCCAAAGGATAAACCAAAGAAGGCATCTGTATAATTGTCACCAACAGATATTTCTTTACTTTACTTCTGTATCTATCCTATAAAAGCCTCCTCCATGTGTCCCTTGGTGGAGCTCCTGAACCACTTCTGGTGTGCAGCTGCCTGATTCATGAATCTGTGTGTGCTCAAATAAACTTAAAAGTTTTAGCGTGCCTCAGTATACCTTTTTAACCATCCCCACCACCTTCCTTCTTGCAGTGCTGCTATGAAGATGTGGTCCTGGCACTGGCATCTCAAAACTGCAAAGAGACCTGCAGGGATGTCTCCAGCACATGGGGCCATTGACCTTGGGGCCTCCCTGGGAATGGGGAGAAGCACCTTAGGTTTCAGCCACTATTCACTGGGCCCTGTGGTATTTGCATCCAAAAGCATCTGTAATGTGACTTCTGTAATATCTTACTCTTGCCTAACAGGAGCCCTTGACAGGCCATTCCATTTGCCCAGAACTCCCTGGACTGACTCTTTAACCCCCCACCCCCACCCCTCTGCAAGGCCACACTGGTCACTGACAGCATGGGTTTATCGTTCATCTGTTCCACCGCAGGTGGCTCCTGGCTCCTGAGGGGCACCTCAGCATGCTTCAGTGAGTTTTCGTGTTTATGTTGTCTCCACCCAACCGTGAGCTCCTCCAGGACAGGAGGGGGCAGGTTTATCTCAAACCACCCCTTGAGTGTGGGGCAGGGCACAGTGCTCTGCTTAGTAAATGCCTCCTGGATTTAAACTTCTGTTCCTGAAAATGAAACCCCATTCCCCAAAGAAATTGCTCACCTCAGATGGAGACATGTGATTTTGGTGTTGGAGGTTCAGCAGTGTGTATATTAGGAGATAGTCTGTGCTGAGCAGCAAAAGCTCACAGACGCCCACCCCAGCGGCCCACTGCCATCAGCTCCATCGGCCCCCACGCCCCGGGTCTCCTCCGTGCTCTGCCTGGTGGGTAGGAACGCATCCTCCTCCACCCCCACCGCCCCTCCCCACAAATTTACAGTAACCTCCTGTGCCAGACACTGGCATGGAATTTCCTCTCCTTAGACCAGGAAACCAAAGATGGAAATGCAAACCTATACTGCCTGGGAAATAGCAAAATCCTCTCAACTCTGTCCAATGCTCACTGAAACCAATATCACCTTTCCCAATTCATTTATTTTTATTTCCATGGCATTTCCTGGCAATGACCAGGAATTTATAGAAAAATTCTGGGAAGCCAGGGGGGTGGATTCCGTTGGTTCCTGGTGCATCTGGGGCAGACGTTAAGGCAGACATATCCATTGGAGGCCCCGGGCCCCCTTGCCGGCCAGGGAACTTGGTCACTCCCAGCACATAATTGGAAGGAACAGCACAGTGCAGGCAGAGCGGGACGACTATGTGAGGGCCCAGGGAGAAGGCGGCTGTCTATAAGCCAGGGAGGGAGACCTCAGGGGAGAGCAACCTGCCGACACCTTGATCTCTCACTTCCAGCCTCCAGGACTGTGGCAGAGCGATGTCTGCTGTTTAAGCCTCCTAGTCTGTGGTGCTCGTCAAGGCAACCTGAGCTGACTGGAACATGCCCTGTCTGGCCACCTCCTCACTGTGCCTTTACCTGGAGCCCACTTCCCGGTCTGTTCAGAGAGGGCTGCCCGTGTCCACCCAGCTGTGGTCTGCTAAGAGACCACTGATGAGGCTGGGTGTCCACATTTCCCCAGGACCCAGTGGGTTTTGTGAAGCTGGGCTTGAGATCCGTGGTCCTGCATGGGAGCCTGCACTCCAGGGCGTCCCACAAGGTGATTGAAGCAGAGCAGAATTAAAGCCACCATCTAGCAACAGCTAAGAAAGGGACAGAGGAGAACCAGTTATCACAGAAACACAGGGTGGCTATATCAGCCGACCACTACGTGGCCTGAACAGAGGCCTGCGCTCCTGCTAAAACGTCAGTTCAGCCAGCAGGGTTCCTGCTTCCCAGCCATCCTAGGGGAGGACCCTGAGCCCAGGCTCCCTGCACAGGCCTTGTCCACACGGTGGGTCATTCCATGTCGTTCGTCTTCAAATGTTCACTCCCTGGATCCAGATCCTCACTAAGCAGGTGCTGGGAGCAGCATGGGAAGCCCAAGGCACATGCTGGTCTTGTGATGTGGGAAGGCTGCTGTGCCTCCTAATTGGGTCTCCTGGGACAGGGTCGGGCCAACTTCCTGAAGGAAACATTGTTTCTATTTGATCCTGAGAAGGGAGGAGGGTTTGGTTAGGCACAAAGGGGAGGTAGGAAACTGCAGGTGAAGTTTTGCATTTGAAGGCATTGAGGCTAGCAGGGCACCTGGAGGGCGGGGATGCTCACAGGCTGCTCAGCATGAACACATGCAGGGTTTCCCTGCAGAAGGCGCAGCATGGCCATCCCAAAGGGGACCGTGCTGTCCTGGGGTGCCTCCCCCGCCTCAT
Source organism: Galeopterus variegatus (assembly GCF_000696425.1). NCBI lineage: Eukaryota > Metazoa > Chordata > Mammalia > Dermoptera > Cynocephalidae > Galeopterus > Galeopterus variegatus. Next base: position 157,616 of record NW_007730965.1, on the reverse strand, counting down.
CTCTGCCGCTTGGCAGCATGGCTGCTGTGTGACTGTGACTGGGCCTCAGTGTCCTCAGCTGCCAAATGAGCAAGTGGGACAGAGGATCTCTGTTTCCTTCTGGATTAAGCTCTCCATATTCAACAGTAATTTAATGCAAATTCAGGGCTTCTCATGGTGGCTTACAATTTCCAGCCACTGGGAAATGGGTTGAGAAACCTGCGCTTGATTTTAATTATAGACTTTTCCATTGTCTAATGTAATTGCTGCCTTTTTACAAGTGTGTATTCTTCTGTAGTTTACAACATTCCTTCACTGCCATTGTCTCCTGCCTCTCCAACAATGTGTGCGAAGGGTCCTGTGACTGTCTCCATGTTCCCGATGAGACGGCTGCAGCTCAGAGACTTACAGGGGATCCCCAGGGTGTGTCGCTGATAAAAAACTAGACATCGGGCCGGCCCGGTGGCGCACTGGATAGTACGCCGCTGGGGAAGCGCGACGGCGCTCCCGTCCGAGGGATCGGATCCCATATACAGACCGGTTCCCGCTCACTGGCTGAGCGAGGCGCGGGAGCAACACCGAGGCTTGCGGTCCCGTTGCCGGTCCCCGGTCCGGTACGGGGGCAACGCTGAGGGTTGCGATCCGTTGCCAGACACGGGGAAAAAAAAAAAAAAAAAAAAAAAACTAGACATCAGCTCTGTTTACCCCAATGTTAGTCCTTTGCACTCTGGCAAGAATACAGTTCACCGTTCTAATACGGTAAACCAGACAGAGCAGTATACTGTGTTTTACAGTCTTGCAAAGCCCGGTGGAGGAGCATTAAGTTGTGACAGGCTCAAGGCCTATTAACTGTGGTGGGAACGTGCACACTGGCACCTGGGGAAAGGTTTCCACGGGAGCAGGAGGAGCAAACAAACAAAGCAAGCAGGAAGGTGGGGAAAGCATGTTTAGGGTCAGGGGAATGCCAGAGCCCCAGTGAGAGGGCCGTGCACAGGCACAAGGAAACAGCTTCCAGTATGGGGAAGGGCGGCTCGCGAGGGCCTGGACTAGATAGAACATGCTCAAGTGAGGACACAGCGTGGAGCTGCAGCGAGCCCAGGGCTCTGCCTTTAGGGGAGACTGAGGATGCTGGGGGCCTGCAGTCTGTGGTCAGGGTACTTCTGTGAGGGTGAATGTGACGATGGGGGTGTCTGGAGACCCTCTCTCTGGACCCTGCAGAGGCTTCGAACACCCAGGGAAGGCAGGAGATCAAAAGGCCAGGGGTGGGGGCACTGTCGTGCTGAGGGTGCCCTCTCTCTTCCTGCCACTTCTCATGTCCCTGCCTGAACTTCCACACTGGGTCCCCTCCTTCCACACTTCTCCCCTCCTAGCTCTGCCACTCCCTGAGCTGGGCATCTTGTTCCTGCCTCTCTGCCCTTGTTCACAGCTGCCTGCTCAGATGTCACCTCCTCGGAGAAGCCTTCCTGAAGTCAACTACCCACTCCTTCACTGATTCTCTTATTCAGTAAGCACCTTCTGTATGCCCGGCACTAACAGGGAGACAGGCAAAGCAGATAGATTTTGTGGGACCCAAGACATCTTTATAAAAAAGGCACAAAATCACAAACACAAAATTAGGCGCAGGGTCCTGGTCAGGTTGTTCCTGCAAGGGCACATGCCATTAGCTTCCTGATAACCTACCTAGATAGTCAGGGCTGGCCTGCCCCCCGGGGCCTGCATTCCCATGGGGAGAGGGGATGGTAAACACAACAGCAAATGCACAGGCTTCTAAGAAGCTTCTGCGGAGGGAAACAAGCAAGGGAGAGGCTAGGAGGCCTCGTGGGGGAGGCAGAGGAGCCGGCTGTGACTGGGGACTCTGAGCACTGGGCACACAGACATACGTAGAGAGTGCAGGTGGAGGGGACAGCAAAGGGGAAGCCCCAGAGCCTCTGGGATGACCAAGGTGACCACAGTGGGGGTGCAGAGGCAGGAGTGGAGGGAGGGAAGGGGACTGAGGCCACAGAGCAGCCCAGGTGGGGCAGGGGTGGGTGATGTGCTGGCTTGGGGACCATGGTGAGTGCCTCCAAGTGAGATGGACAGGCAGGGACAGGGGCATGCCTGCCTCTGGCCTGACAGCCACATCTTGTTCTTCCCTGTCAGTGCACACCTTCTTCATGTCACCCACTATGTGAAAACATACACTTAAACACATTAGAATTTTACGAAGTTCATTTGAACATTCAGAGATTCATGAATAGGGCAGCACCGTGCCACAAGCTGGTCAATGTTCCACCAAGGGGGCACGTGGGGAAAACTTCTGTAAGGTGTTACAGGAAGCAAGACGAAGAAAACATATGATTGATTAAAGCAGTAAGGACCTGGCTGGAGTTATAGGCAGTTTCTGGTTGATTAACCTCAAGTTTCCTTTCGCTATTTCTGTTGAGCTGGGTTTGGGATTTGCTTATGCTGAACCCAAGGCCTTGGAGTCACCTCAGCCTGATGGCCTCCCAGTTAATTATTTTAACCACTGCATTTCATTTTTATAATTTGTATATATGACCAACATCCCTACTTGACCTTGAGCTCCTTAAAGAGTCAAAAACCAAATTTATCTAAATATCCTTTCTCTTGCCCCAACTGTAGACTCCGGCAAAATGCTTGGGATGTATTAGGTGCTCCTGAAAGGCTTCTGTAAAGTAGAAAGTGTGAGAACATGGTTCTGAATCATCTCTCTCTCTGAACACAAAAATAGAAATCATTTAGTTTAGAATATTTCCCTCCAGTCAGTTTCATGCTGTGCAAATTCCTGGAGATATTTAAAGCTGCTTGTTATCTTCCCGCTCCTGAGAGGAGGGGCAAAAAGTCCAGCAGAATTCCACTTGCTCAGGCATCTACCAAGACAATAACGCTCGTCAGCCTGTGCAGTATTTAGCATTTGGTGATTTCATTTGGCATCTTTCTAGATAAATGGTAAATTCTAATGAGACAGCAGGAACTTCAGAGCTAAGAGAAGTGGGACAAGGTCATCCCACTGAGAGAGGCGCTGGGCGTGGAGGGTCGTGGCCAGCCTGAGAATGGACTGGGAACCGGAGATGGAGCTCCCTGACATGATCAAATGAACGGAGGACTGACATTCCACCTGTTCAGTTTCTAAGTTCAGTAAGATAGCTCTCTGACTCATGAAATATTATTTTCCCAAATAAAAATATGTGGCTGAGATGCAAAAGGTCATAGATAGGGCAAATGAGAGTGGCCACAGCACCCTGTGCCCTGGCCCTGAAGCCCTCCTGCCTTTCATGGCTTGAAGGCCTCCCGCCGGCAGCTCAGCCACACTCCACAGGGGCGTTTCCAAAGGGTGCCAGAGAATGCTTAAAGGAGATGAGGTTCCTGGCCATGGAGAGAGCCGGAATGTGTAATATAGGAAGGGGACCTGAGACCTTGTTCTCAGTGATGAAGGTGCTCAGAAGGGCCAGGTACTCAGGTCTGGCAGGTGGGGGCAGGGAGAGGGTAAGAATTTCTCTACCTGAATGTTGAATAATCAAGAGCTTGCCAGAGAGCGAGCATGGGGCACTTGGGAGGGGGCAGTCCTGCCCACCTCTCTGAGCACGCTGGCCGCACCCCGGCACCCCCAAGGACGGAGCTGGTTCTGCAGCTCCTGCTCAGATCCTTCAGTTACACCAGGGCAGCTCTCCTGGTTCTTGTTCATGATCTCACACTCCCCTATGACTGTGGTGGTCTCCCAGCTTGGCTCTGGGGGTCTCTTGTCTGCTCCCTTGCTCAATTCCCATCCTACTGCCCCAGGTCCCAGTGCAGCCCCAGGCCCTCGGAGAAGTCTCTTCAACTGTGCTAGCTCTGGGGCTATGGCTATTCTAACACTCATCAGAAGGTCTTACGGCATATATTTTTTTTCTTTCTTGCATTAGATTGTCAGCTCTTCAGAACATAGACTGTATCTTCTCATTCCGTATTGCCCCAGGAAAAGCCTGGCTCTTGACCATGACAAATGCAGGCTAAAGGTCAATAGTGAGTTAGCAAATCGTGGGGAACGTGCTCTCTTCTTCCACCACGTGAGGACATAGTGAGAAGGCGCCATCTGTGAACCCAGAGGAAGGTCTGCTGCAGACATTTAATCTGCCTTGATCTTAGACTTCCAGACTCCAGAACTGTGAGAAATAAATGTCTGTTGTTTAAACCATCCAGTCTATGGTATTTTGTTACAACAGCCTGAGCTAAGACAATATCCATGGTCATAACCTCAAACCAAATCCTAGAGATTAATTGCTAAAATAACTGCGCACATCGGTCAATTCATTCTGCATTGTACAAACAAGATTAATTATATTTAGCATGCTCATCTAAATTTTTGAACCGAAGACCACATTTGAAAAGAAAGCAACAGGAGAATTAGTAGAAGATCCTCTTTAGTCGATCTCACCCATTTTTACACAATAGATCTCCCAGCTGGGATCCTGTATTCCACGGCCACGCCTACCTCCCTTCCTTTCTGCCATCTGATCCTGCAAAAATCTAAATCCCAACCCCTAGACTAGGAGATTTCCTCTGCAGTGTGGTTCTCTTAAACCTTGTGCTGCTCCTTAAGGCATTTATCTCAATCACTGCTGAAAGACTAGTTGTTAAATCAGTTGGTCAATGTTTGCTGGCCCTGCAGGTGGCACTGCAATGGGTGTTCCGCATCACAGCTGTGTGTCTAGCATTAAGCACAGTACCTGCCACTTAATTTGGTGTATAAATGAAAATCAGATTCAAATTAAATAAAAGGCTCCCTGAGATTTTTCTCTGAACACCACAAATGAAGTTCAGATTAATTGATATGGGGCAACAGATCTCCAGATACCTGATATTAATAGGAAACCTTTATATTCTTACCCAAAAGGAGGAGCATTTAGAGGAGCAAGGTTTTTGGCTTTAGAGGCATTATCTAAAATGCACAGAAATCACCTTTGTCTCCCATTATGAATCGAGAATGCTGCGTCTCCAGGTTAAATACACCAAGAGAAAGCCAAAGGTGCCTCTGTGTTCTGTAGAAAATAGCAGGAGCATTTAGAGGAGCAAGGTTTTTGGCTTTAGAGGCATTATCTAAAATGCACAGAAATCACCTTTGTCTCCCATTATGAATCGAGAATGCTGCTTCTCCAGGTTAAATACACCAAGAGAAAGCCAAAGGTGCCTCTGTGTTCTGTAGAAAATAGCAGAAAAAAATTAGACTCTCAAAATGGTGGCCTTTGATGATCAATCAAGGCTGAAATGAAGCTTTGTAAGTTCCTGACATCAGCTGAGTTGGAAACTGGAGATGGTCACACCCAAGGGGACAGGGATCGGGTGCGTTGTGTGTGGCATGGTGTCCTCACCCAGCCATGCTCATCCCTGTAAATCACACAAGTGTTCTGTGGCTCTGCTGTTACAAGCAAGCATGATTAGATGTTGATTGGGGTAAAAAATTTCAGTTGTGTAAGATGAATATGTTCTGGAAATCAAATGGAAAACAATGTGAATATAGCTCACAACATTGATTGCACATTTGAAGCCTGCTAAAAGGGTAGATCTTAAGTGTTCTCATCAAGAAAGAAAATGCTAACTACGTGAGGTAATGGAAATGTTAATTAGCCGGGTTATGCTGAATGTTTTACAATGCATATGTATGCCACATCATCAAATTCTACACCTTAAATATATTCAATTTTCACTTGTCAACTATATAGCAATAAAGCTGGAAAAAATAAATAAAATACTAAAAAAAAAAGTGTAAAAGGTATTTTAGGCCTTATATGCAGGAGTAATACCTGGTTGTTTTTGTACTACTTCCAACAAATAGTATTCTACCTAATGCACACTGTGTGCCCAATTAATTCAGCCAAGTAAAAGGAAGAGAGGACAGAAAGACAGAGAGAGGGAAGAGAAAAAGAGAGAGATCAGATCCTAGGAAACAAAATGTGAGCTCCTCAGAGACTGTTATATTTATAGAACACTGAGGTAATAATTGATAAAATTTAGGGGTTTTCCAGGTTGTATTTCCTGTTACTGTTTTGAGTTTTGTAGAAAAGGAGACATAACTCAGACATAACTACATAATTTATGTATTTAGCAATTTAACATCATGATTACTTTAACCGAAAACCAGATTTTTTAAGTCACCTTCAAATGGTTTCTAAATTAAGTTAATATATCACATTATCTTTAAATACTTTTGCAATATAAATAGATCTTTTTTAAAAAAATGAAATAAAGTTGGAAAATGGGACATTATATACAGACGTTTATTTAAAAATTTGCTCGGTCAGCCAATCTTTAGCTATAGAAATGTTTCATAAAGCTAAGAACGAATAATTTTCTATCCTGTAGTAGATATTTTCCTTCTGAAAATCTCAGTTTCTGCTCCTGTCTCTGCTATTGTAGATTTTGTTGTTTTATTTTGCAGCAATCATGGTGGTTGCTCATTTGTACTGAATGACATAGCAAACCCTTGTTTTGTGTGAAGTTGTCTTACAATTCTTTCTTTAGTCCTCACCACACTTCTGCAAGATTTAACTTGTTATTCTTCACTTTCTGATGAATAAAGCTAAGTTCAGAGAGGGTAAGACTTGGAATTCTACAGCAGCCGAGGACAGAGCCAGGCTCAAATGACCCTCTGTCCAGAGGCAAAGTGGTTGTCCTCCAGTGTCCCGTGCTGTGATTGTTTGTTAATGAACACCACTCAGAACAGCAGCTTAAACACAAAAGATATCAGAATTTCGGGATGGTTGGGGGTATCTGATGAGGCCCTCCCTGATCACCTGATGGTAAGACAAGCGTAAAACTAGAAAGGTCAGTTGCTCTGCTTACGTCAATGTGAAGGCAGAACATTCTCACCAGACAGACCAGTCAGATTAATTCACCCATGAATGTGTTCTCTAGAGCTAAGGAGCATGTTATCAACACATTCTGCTCCATGAATATTATCACATATGAATCGGGAGGAAGGGGAGATTAGTGGGCGATGCCAAGGTTTAGGCAAGCACAGAAGCACAGAGATAGGAGGATGAGGGATTTAAATGACTCATCATTGAAATTTGGCAGCTGGCACATAATTGTTGGTTGGAAAAGTACCTGGAAGACCAATGACATGGCCATTAATTTTGGAGGACAGTGGTTGACAGTCAGGGCAGAGCAGGAATCTGGGACAGAGGAAAGAAGAGGAAATTCTGCCATGAGGGGGTTGGGGGGCATACGAAAAGGGGAAAGGGAATGATTTTGATGTCAGGGGCGAAGATATAGGAAATTTTTAATTATAAGTAAATGTTACCTGACCAGATATGCCAGGTCCTTGGGACTCAGAGTCGTAGAAATGAACACTGAGCGCACTGCAAGGCTGAGAAGCAGGGTTAATGAGAGATAGCTTGTTCACGAGGGAGCCAGCCCAAAAGGGAAGTGTTGCTCTCTGAGTGTTCAGTGCGAGGGGCTTTTAAAGGCAAGAGAGAGGGAAGGAGCTTGGGAAGCAGAGTGAGGTCTCCGGTCTCATGATTGGGGTCTTTGTCAGTTGGTCACAAGGCGTTCTATTTTCAGCCTCAGCAGGTGGGGGCTGATGGTTATCCTGCTCTGCTGGGGCCTCATTGGTCTCTTGAGTCCTGTGAAAGAATGCTTACACGACGGGGTTAAGCAGCCCTGGGGAGTGACATGTTTGTGGGAAGGGACATAGCAGCGTCTTTAGTGCTTATCTTTAACCACTGCCCTCCCTGGTGTTTCCTGGAACAGGATGTGGTCTGTTGGCCCTGGGGTCTCTCCTGCATTTCCAACACGTAGACTACAAAATGGAGTCTCTACTGTCAGCCCCATCCTTACTCCTGCCTCATAAACAGTTTAAAAGGGGGTTAGTCATTCATTCATCCAATCAACAAACCCAGGGAAACCATAGGGGCAGGCCAGTCACCTCACCTTTTCTATTCTGAGATTATGGTTTAGTGGCAATTAGCGACCAGAAAAGGGGAGAAGCAGCAGGCTGAGCTAATGCCATTGGGCTGAGGATGGCAGGAGGACAGACGTCACCTGGGAGATGGGGAGATGCTCCTGAAACTCTGGCTGTGGGGGGGCTCAGCCTTAGCTCCCTGATCTTTGACTCAGTGGTCCTTTAATGTTAGTTTGTCCAATTATACATTTGAAAATTTACACCTTTGTTTTGTTAAAATGTACACCAAGGGACAGAACAAAATAGACTGCTGTGGTCAAAAGAGACATTCAAATTGTTAAACAGAACCAAATGGCCACAGCAGGAGGGAAAGGGCAGGCGTGGGTTTCTCAGCCTGCAAGTGTGTGTCTTACTCACTGTTATAAACAATGATTACAGCCCTGGGGCTACTTGCTGTGATGGAGGTTTGAAGGGGGAAAGGGGGGAGGATGAGTCCTGAAAGGTGAGTAAGAGTCTGGCGAAGGCATCAGGTCTACTGCCTGTAGTTTGGGTCTATTGAATGTGATGCAGAAGTGAGCGTGACTCCACCTAGGTCATTTGCACTGAGTGAGATGCCAGCTCATCCTGGGATTATTTGCTTCAAGCATCTCCCAACAACAGGCAGGAGATGTTATTCCTCAGAATGTCTCTTATTTGTAAGGATAAATGCTTGACTGTCCACTTGTCTTGAAACTTACGACTCCAAAGATACTTTCAGAGCATAAAAGCTAATCACTGAACATCACCATAGGAGGCAAAAATAAAATGCATCTTGCTCCCGAAAGAGAGAAGGAGCCATGTGTGACCATCAGGAGAGAGGGGGTCAAAGGTGACTCCTTTATCAGGGGCTGAGACTTCCAGGCTTGGCTTCTGGGATGAGGTGTGGGTGGATTCCTGTGGAGATCAAAGCTGGGATGCCTTTGGTGAAAGGGAAACAGAGGAACACGGTGAGGGGGGGTCTGAGTCCCCAGGCACCTCCCCAGCTTCCTCCACATCCCCAGTAGCTGTGGGAGGGCTTTGGGTTCCCACAGGTCTTAGAGCTATAGGTACCAGCCACGGCCACTCTCTGAGGGGTAGCTGCAGGGCCCCACATGACATCTGGGAGACAGGCTTTTTGTGTGTTGAAGTGTGGTTCTCAATGACCCAGTGGATTTATTTAAGAATTTTTGAAGTCCAAGTGGGAAGGGACCCCCCTCTAAGCAGATCCATATGTCCAAGACCACAAATGCTTTGTCTTCCAGAGTTCATAATGTGGCCAGAGGCTATGCCAGTCTTCTGGGCCGTATAAAAATCACCAGCAATCAGACTCCACCTTCAGATGTCCTGACTTAGCAGGTCTAGAGCAGGACCTGAGAACCATGGTGTTTAAAAACTGGTGCACATCACAGCTGGAACTGACTGGCCAGAACATGCATTTTATAAATGAAGAAACACCATGAGAGAACTTAAATGATTGGTCTCTTGACTTAGGATCTTCTATATATAAATGGCCCTTTTGTTCTCATAATTCGGTGCAGGAAGGAAAGTCAGACTGAAAGTCCAGGTTGTGTGAACTGTGGATTCTCATTTTCCCAATTTAGAATATGAAGACAGAGCATGAAAAGGGACTGTTGCAGAGTGTGTGTTCATAAAGTGCTCCTCTCCTTTCCCTGACCCAAGGCAGACTGGATAGAACTTCACAGTGAAAAATGTACATTTTGGGTATTAGATACCCAACTGCTTACTGAATGGTCATCCACTGGGCAGAGCCATGTTTGGTCACAATTATGTTTTTCCGTCATCAAAAAATGTTTTTACTAGTGCTCATTTTCTTGGGGTTTTTTTGGTTGTTGTTTTTGTTTTTAAACTACTATAATTGGAACGATTGTTTCTATATCTCTCCCTAAAACTAATATGGATCCTGCCTGCCACCGCTATTGTAGCAAACAAAAACAAAAATACAACAAAAAAAGAAAACTTGACAATGAGGAGTTGTAGTTTCAGGCTGAATATCCTTAACCTGCTGTGTGGCCTTGAGAAAATTCATTTCTCTCCGTGGGTCTGCTTCCCTCGGTGGAAAATGGTGGACTTTTGTCCAACAAACTCGCACCATTCTCCCAGGCCTGACATTGCTTCGTGTCTGTTCTCTGTGGCAGGGTTCTGAGCTCAATTTAAACCCCAGCAGTGCAGTACATACATGGTGGGAATAATTTCAGTTGCGAGAGGCCAGAAGTGGATGTGAGAAGTTCAGAGTGGGTTCTGACTGCCTCTGGAGCAGAGCAGAGTGGCGTGCAGAAATCTACACCTGACAGCTGGCCACGTGTCCCCATCAGCCTGCCGCATGCTGGGAGCTGCCCAACCCATGGAGAAACACTCTCCAGGCACTGCTGAATTTCACTAGAGCAATGCCCTGAGAGTCCAGACAACCACCCACACTTCCAAAAAATGTCATAGAAGGAAAAAAAAAATGCATTCTATTGTTTTTCTAATACATGAGGAAATGCATTTTAGAGTAAATGCACGACCTCATTATCACATGATATATCAAAGCATATTCCATAAATGACTCCCACAGCACCAGAGCTAAAGACAGAAATGTTAAAGCGAGTCCCCATCCCCACCCCCCCAAGAGATACAGCTAAATGGAACACATGTGTTCCATTGGAAACCACAGACTCCATTAGTGTGTGTCCCATGAGCGAGTTCTGAGTGTCCCCCATACTCAGGATGGAAGAGACTTCAGTCGCCAGATCCCACAAGCCCTTGAGAGGGAACAGTGTTTTAAAACGTTCCCTCTGCCTGGTCCCAACACACAGCAAGCTATCTGTCCTTAGACCTTCAAAGGATGCAAAGCTCTTTGCAAACACCTCAGCCCATCTGCTCGTGGCACATGATGAAGGCAAAAGCAGGACTGACACGGGGACCCACTATTTCTAGGAGAGGAAATGCATGAGCGGTGGCACCTGGAGCACTCCAAGCCCCGCAGTCTGAGAGTGGAGTGGTGGAGAGAAGAGAAGACAGAGGGGGCTTGCTCCTCACAAGCTGGGCTGCAGGAGATACCATGCTGGCTGGACCACTGGATGTGAGTGGGACCCTGGGAGGATGGGCCCCACCAGTATCCTGAGTCAGCGAGTGCTCTGTTCAAAGGGGCCCCTGTCCCTGCATGTGCTGCTGCTAATGGTTTGGGGAGGGCAGAGTGGGGGTCACAGCCAGGCTGGGGTTAGGAGGCCTCACAGAGTGAAGGGGACAGATGGCCAGAAAATGAATGACAGCAGGGGAAGAGGGCAGGAGGAGAGTGACTTCCATGTGTGAGAACAGAGAGGGAAAGAGGGTATGGGATTCGGGGGAGGAAGTGGGAAGGAAGGTCTCTTTATAGGGGACTGACAAATCCCTGGCCACATGATCACTATTCCCTTCTCCACCCAGAGGCTGCTGCGTGCCCTCTTTCTGCTCTCTCTCTCTCTCTCTCTCTGTCTCTGTCTGTCTGTTTCCCTCCCTCTCTCTCTCTCACCTCCACCCATCCCTTTCTCCCTCCCTGGAGGGCAGGACACCACAGAAGATCAGTACAGCCACTGGCCACACTCCTCTGCTCATTCCCCAGCTTTTGCCAGGTGCCAAATCTTCCAAGTGCCAAGAAAGGTGCTCCAAGAGCTCACAGTGAATCAGAAACCTTCTCCCCTCAAGGAGCTGCTGGTCTAGTTAGAGATGCCCCGAAGAGATGAATATTCTTCAAGCATTCACAATCATCCCAGAAAGGAATCTTTACTATGCTGCAGGGACTTGGATAATGGAAAGTGGAAAAGTGGGCTGTGTCCAGGTAGAATTGGACACAGGGGCATAGGGTCAGAGGGAATGACTGATGGGCGTGAGTAGCATGAGAGAGGGGGAGGCAGGCGTGCAGCAGGTGTAGCCGGGGAGAGCCACAGGCAGCGGCTGTTGTGGGCAGCCCGTGCACGCCTGCCCTGGATGGAGGAGGAGACTGAGGTACAGCGAGCGGAGGGGCGTGCAGCCAGGGCTGCTCAGACTCAGAGGCACGCACACGCCCACCTCTCCACAACCTCTAGCCACTGCTCTGTGCACGACTAACATTTCCTTTGCTGTATTCTTAGTAAGCAACTTCATAACTGCTTGTGTTGATGTACTCATAAGCTGCACAGATATAGAATGTGTCTCAGTGACTCTGTGCCTTTCTAAGGAACTTACACAGTGCTGTGTGAAATTGCACAGGAACTGATCCCCTTCTGGGGGAATTGGGGAGGAGGATTTGGGTGCTGGGGCTCCTGCCCCTGCCCCTTCTCCTTGCCTTCCTCCTCCCCCACTTGCCCCGTCCCATTCCTCATCCTCTCTCATCCTTTCGTAAGCAACAGCCTATGACTGGAAATGGCCCTAGCTTCAGGATCTCCTTCTTCAGTGCCCACCGGTTGGCCTTTCTAAGACCCCCCTCTGATCAGATCAATGGATGCTCCAAGGTATCCTGTGCCCACCAGATACCTCCCAAGCTCCTGTAGGCAATGTGCTCCTTGCCTGCCTTTGTATCATTCTGCCCGCAAGTTTAGATTCTGCATTCTGCACTGAAGCCCATCCTGGGAGTTGTCACAAGATTTCTTGTTTGGAGAATGCTGCTGCTAAAGCCTCCTTCGGGTGTGCTTGCCTTAGACGTGCCTGTGGCTGTCTTCTGCATTGTTCAAGGTCTAAGTCAAAGGCTCACTGTGCCACGAAGGCCCCGCCCCCAAGCCGATGTCCACTCTTTCTCTTCAGGGTCCTGTGCACCCTCCTGCCCCTCTGCATTGGCAGGTTGATTCACACTGTCTCAGGGTAGTCACTATGCTGAGTCCCCCCTCTTTTCATAGACGAAAGGTGGAAAGATCACAGGCTCCACCACTTACTAGCAGTGAACCTCAGACAAGACCCTTAACTTCTCCTGGTCAACATTTCCTCATCTCAACAAGTCCTCAACTTTTTGAAGCTGTTTGGAGAATTAAATAATGTATGAGCTGTGCTTGCTTGGTATATTTCTGTCACCTAATAAATGGGCAGTGTTTTCTCTACTAGTCATATTAATCAGGGTTCTCCAAAGAAACAGAACCAAAAGGATATAGATAGACAGATATAGAGAGATATATTAGGAGGGATGAGCTCACCCAGTTCTGGTGGATGAGAAGTCCCATGATCTGCCATCTGCAAGCTGGAAGCCCAGGAAAGCCTGGGGTGTAGTTTCAACTCAAGCCCCAAAGCCCAAGAACCAGGAGTGCTGATGTTCAAGGGCAGCAGAAGATGGATGCCCCACCTCAATAAGGGAGAGCAAGTCCTTCCTCTGCCTTTTGTTCTATTCCAGCTCTCAATGAATGGCCTGCCTGCATTGGTGATGGTGGCTCTTCCTTACTCAGTCTACCAATTCAAATGTTTATCTTTTCTAGAAATACCTTCGTGGACACCNCCAGAACTGATGTTTTTACCAACTATCTGGGCATCCCTTAGCCCAGTCAAGTTGGTACATAATGTTAACTAAACTGAGCCACATGATACAACTCCTCCAAAGGAACTGGTATGTGATTGGCTCATAGAAATATTTGATAAAAATGAAGGTGCCATTACTTATTAGAATCCTAGAGATCATTGTGATTAAATTAAAACATAGAAAGATTAAATACTAAAAAAGCAGATTTAACATTATCACTGCTTTCCAGACATTATGGCATCACATTGACTACACATGAAGAAATCAACAAAAGAGTGTTAAGCAAAAAAGAAGGCATTTAGTAAAACTAGTAGATAGTAGATGAATCCAGAAATGTCAATGAGTTCCCATAGGAATAATAATGATGTAAAAAAAAAAAGTAACAAAAATCCAATACTAGAGAATTAACTACACATGGCACACGTTNATTTAAACAAGAACTCTTTCCAAGTTAATTTAAGCTTTCCATACTATCCCAGAGTTGGTAACATAATTCTAAAATTCTTTTTGAAACTAGATGTAGATGAATGTAACATGTGTTTTAAGAAACATGACAACGGACATTGCTGAGGGTCACCTGGCATTTTCACTATTGTGCCCCGTGCCTCAGTTGCCGGTTGACATGTTACTTGGTGACGAGCTTCCCTCCCTAACTGAAACAACCTCAAGAAGGCAGAGTCTTCAGTATAGGATCGGGGTGCAGATGCCCTACACATGCCGTTGACCCCATCATCACTCACACCAGCCCACAGGAGGAAGGGGACGGGAGGTGGTGTAGGGCAGTGTTGACTCCCCAGCTGTAGTCAGGCATGTGATCAGCACCTGGACTGCACAGGGACCCCACAGGGCACAGAGGAGGAAGGGCCAACCCAGTGACACGAGTCTGCCAGCTCTGCCACCTCCCAGTTTTTTGAACTTACACACATCACTGTTCCTTCCTGAACACTCTGTCTTCCTGTAATACGGAAATAATGTTATCAGTCACAACCTCCTCACAGGCTTTTGTGAAGTTCAAACATATTAATGGTTGTAGAACAGATGTGAAAAAGTTTAAAGATGCAAGTAGATGTTTCGATTGAATAGTAAATTAGTCAGGATTGAGGTCTTTTGACATATACATTCACAAATGCATGTACACACACATGCATGTGCACACACAAACACGAAGAGCAAACGGTTTTGCAAATTACCGACTGTCTTATACTGAAGGAATTCATTCGCCTCTTGTTACAGAAAAAGGGATTTTTTTTTCTCTTGCAAGTAAGCTATCACTCTTGCCTCCCTAACTTATACTATCTTACCAAGTTAAAAATAACTTCTTGAGGGGCCGGCCCGGTGGCGCACTGGATAGTGCGCCGCTTGGGAAGCGCGGCGGCGCT
>NW_007730965.1:127701-141420 GCF_000696425.1 Galeopterus variegatus | reverse complement strand
AATTCCAGTGCTGGCCCATCCCCACATGTCAAAGCTGTAGTTGGAGAGAGTGATTTTACGGTTAGTGTCTCAGCTATCTATCTCACTAAACTCCCCTCTGTGGTGTTTCCCTGTCCCCAAGAGTCTGTTTCAGGTCTCAAAGCCCAAGCAGAGGCTGATCCCTACTGATGAAATATCCAAAAGGTAAGACACAAACCAGAAAGCCGAACTATTAACAACAGTGAGGGTCCATTCAGCAGCCTAATTCTGTATTTGCCCTTGAAACAACATTCTATTTAATGGATCGCCATGAAGGACATTGTACTGTTGGGGAACCCAAAATTAACATAAAGCGATGGCTTAATGAATTTGTTCAGATTGGAGCAAACTCTCCCAGGCTGACAACCCACCCATCTTCTGAACTCTGCACACACTGCTCTACAATGCCATGACCACCACTCCAATCACCTTATGGGACATTGAGGTAGACCGAGACCTTAGCTCATACCAGCCCTTGAGGAGAAATATTTCCACAAGGATCCCTGGGCTTGGCAAAGACTAAGAAATGTTTTGGAGCCAATGACTGGCAGATGACAACCAACCAGAAGAAAGGATGGTGTTTTAGTCCATTTTGTGTTGCTATAACAGAATACCTGAAACTGGGTAAGTTATAAAGAGAGGTTTATTTGGCTTATGATTCTGGGACAGCTGCATCTGGCACGCACCTCAGGCTGCTTCTACTCATGGTGGAAAGTGGCAGGCAGCCGGCGGGTACAAGCAGATCACACGGCGAGAGGAAGCAAGAGAGAGAGGAAGCAAGAGAGAGAGAGAAGGTGCCAGGGTCTCTTTAAGCAATGAGCTCTTGAGGGAACTAATAGAGCAAGAACTCACTCATTAATCCCCCCTCCCCCAGGGAGAGCATTAATCCATTCATGAGGGATCCGCCCACATGACTCAATCAGTTTCCAACACTGCCACATTGGGGATCCAATTTCCACATGAGTTTTGGAAGGGACAACACATCCAAACTCCCTCAGATGGTTCTAGGGCCATCCTTTAATCTCCAAAAGTTCTAAATGAAACTTGTTTTCAAAACCTACATGATCAGGAGGCTCACATCAGGACTGGCATGGTCCAGCACCCAGTGGAGGTAAAGCCAGATGCCAGGACAGATGTCACAAGGGCATGGGATTGAGTTCGGGGCCATCACAGACACACACAGGCTTTGTAATGTGCTTCCTGAAGTTAACCCATCACAGTTAGACCCTGCTCCAGTCACACTGAACTCATGGTTCCTTGAGCATTTCTGACTCTTTCGTGCTTCTAGTGCTTGGTTAGTCCATCTCCTCTTTCTAAGGTGTCTTTTTCCATAGTTTCCTTTGGACAGTTTTCTCTTTTTGTTTGAATGTGAAGCCTCTCCCATGTCCCAGTATCTCTCTGCCCCTTGATCTTTAAGCACCTTAGAAATACCCACCTCTAGGAGAGCTTTTACCAGGATGTGCTTTAACCCAGGGAGGCTGAGTTCTGGTACTGTGGCATGTGCATGTTTGTAGCTGAAACATAAGAACAGGAATAGGCTGGTTTGCTAAATAAAATAAAATAAAGAATTAATACAAGCGTAAATGAAAACTGAAAGAAAACCAGAGAAGCCAGCTGGAAATGCTCAGAACACAGTGGGAAGGAAGTTCGAGGTCAGAAAGGCAGGCAGGATGGCAGGGCCAGTGTCAGGAGAGGCCAGGACGTGGTTAAAATCCAGGTCAAGGTTGGAATAGCTGGAATTCAAGAGCAAGAGTTCAGGGAACAGGGCTGGAAGCTCAAAGTCAAATGGCTCCAATGGAAACTTATGCAATGAAGTATCATCTTGAATCCTAGGATGTAAAGAACTCTTCACTGGAAACTAACCAGAACTGGAAGAGGTTCATCTATTCATTAATAACTGTATTCCCTTGGGGCTTAGTGCCCCTAGATTTTAGCTCCTAATCTGTGAACTTGGAAAAAAGTTGAGACAATATAATGTAAGAAAATTCCTGGGCTTGAAGTCAGAATAACTCAGCTCTACTGCAGCCCTGCTATCACAGTCGTGTGTCCCAACAGTATTTGGGACTATAAGGTATGGAGCAGTATGGTGCTTGCTCTCAAATCCCACAGTTGGGAGACAGAGGAAAAAACACACTCCAGAGTGAAGTGAACCTCTTCCACCTCAGTTCTGTGACCCTCAAGAGTGACTCCAATTAAAGGCAGGGGTTGGAACTCGGAATGCATGTGCGTGTGTTTCTGACAGCTGATGGACAGGGATCTCAAAGGCAAGGGAGATCCCTGGGGCATTAAAGCAGGCCCAACCTGTATTCCATAGGCCGCAGGGGTTCAGAATTATCTAACACGACCTGAGCTGACATCCTAACCTTACCAGTCATTATCTTGATTCACATGTAGTTTTGTTTTAAATACATGCTTCCCCTTCTCTTTATAAAATTAGGACCATTTAAGATTGCATTATTGGCTATTATAAAATATTTGCATGTTTCTTTGTTGAGTTTTTAAAGGATTTTTTTTTTTTAATTTATGGGAGCATTTTGGTGTAGCTCTACAATCTAGTACTATACACCGTGCTGGAAAAGTAGTCTTTCAATTATTGCTCTTTGTCATAAAAATATTTATATCGGTAGGCTGTGAAAGCACTTCATAAAAGGTGTTCATTCAGAGATAAATGTTAGTTATAGTTATTGTAAGCCCACAGCAGTGCTTGGCAAAGAACCTAGGACTCAGAACCAAGAGAATTACTTATTTTCTGGGTTCTGTGACTCCCTCTCCATATTCGATTCATTCCTCAACTTCTATAGGAGGCATTGCATCGCACAGGGCCCAGAATGTCACCTCTAAGTCCTTTCTTCCCCAGCAGTATTCCTTCCCAAGTCTTAGATCTCTATTGACTCTGCCTTGTAGATTCCACTCTCTCCTCTCCCTCCTCCCACCAATGCTCAGCTTTGCCTCCTCTATTTTCTAGAGACTTTTCACTGGGCTCTGGATCCTGATTTTCAGCCACACTCCCAGATTCTTCAGCCCACTGGCCTGAGTCCAAGCATAGTCTCAAAATGGTGAGTCCCTCTCTGCAAACATCACCACACAGGGCACTGTGGGGATGTGTACTGGAGAAGGTGACATTTATTTTGGGTGTGAAAGAGTAAGTAGACTGTGTAAACATGAAAATGTCAGAGAGGAAGAGACAGAGAGAGCAAAGAAAGAAAAGAAGGTGATGCTGGGACACGAGACAGATTTTTTTTAAATTTAAAAAACCAAACCAAACAAACAAAAACCAGCCTGGCTATAGTGAGAAACAGCCTTGTGTAAGGGGAGAGTGACAGTGATTTTACTGCTGCTAAGAAATATTAAAACCAGAGACCAGCGAGGGGTTAGGCTCTACAAGTTCATGATGCTGAGGATCGTGGATTGTATTCTGTCCATCTCCAGAAACCTGTCTAACAGTCTTAAGTAATGATGTGGCCCACCAAGAATGACCATGCATGGGTCACTAGTGTGCGGCCATATGAAGAATACAATTTAGGGATCCATCAGAAGTGGGAACTAGTTGATTTGCAGCAGTAGCAGAGCCAAGAGATGAAGAGGGTTCCCGCTAAGGAGTCATAGAAGGAATTGAAATAGAGTTTCAAGAATAGTTAGGAATTAAAATGAGGAAAGCTTGATAATTTATTACATGGGAAAAGATTAGGGTTAAAGTCAAGAATGAGGCCAAATTTTCTATCTTCAGTGAATGGTCAACAAAAGACATTGAAACTATGGTTCTGGATCTACAGACTTATATCACAGACACAGAGGCAGAGGCTTCCCATGGGGAGTTCCCATTGGTGGGTTTAGAGCAAGTGGATACCAGCCCCGTGGAGTCCCACTGTGACTGAGAGGTCATCCTGTGGCATCTCTGTGCGGCCCATGCGGGACATGGGGGTCAATGGCGGGGGAGGGTCAAGCAGGTTGTATTAGTCTGTTTTGTGTTGCTATAACAGAATACCTGAGAGTGGATAATTTATAAAGAACAGAGGTTTATTTGGCTTACAATTCTGGGACAGCTGCATCTGGTGCAGGCCTCTACTGCATCTGCTGCAGGCTGCTTCTACTCATGGTGGAAAGTGGCAGGCAGCCGGCGGGCACAAGCAGATCACATGGCGACAGGAAGCAAGAGAGAGAGAGAGAGAAGGTGCCAAGGTCTTTTAAACAACCTCTTCTCGTGGGAACTAATAGAGATCTCACTCAGGACCCCCACCCCCATTTATGAGGGATCCACCCCCATGACTCAATCAGTTTCCAACACTGTTACATTGGGGATCAAGTTTCTCCACGAGTTCTGGGAGGACAACACATCCAAACTCCATCACAGGTCAAGCAGTCTAGCTGTCCCACAGGGAGGTGGCCACCAGCAGACGGATGTATAAGGCAGATAACTGGATCAACCACACTGAGGTGCTGGAAGGAGGTGGAGAACTGGAAATTGTCGAGGGTGACTAAGCCCTGCTTCTGGTATGAGAGAGTTAAACTCACATTCAAAATGAACGCCAAGGCAATGTGAAATTATAGGAATTCACTATACTTCCTATGTTGCTCTGTGCATTAAAGTCTTTAGACATATCGGGGCCGGCCCGTGGCTCACTTGGGAGAGTTTGGTGCTGATAACACCAAGGCCACGGGTTCGAATCCAATATAGAGATGGCCGGTTAGCTCACTGGGTGAGCATGGTGCTGACAACACCAAGTCAAGGGTTAAGATCCCCTTACTGGTCATCTTTTAGAGAAAAAAAAAAATCTTTAGAAATATCAATTCCTGGGCCACTGTGGTGATGTTAATTTAGTAGGTCTGCAGTGAAACGCAGGGATTTTTACACTCAAAATGTACATTTCTGCCCTAAGCTCTTCTGTATAGATTATTACAACCACCATTCTTTCAAATAAATTATTCAAATAGTTGAAGAAATCCACATCCATATTCTTATCTCCTGACTGTAACTGAGGAGACTGTTTTCCCCTAGCCCATCCCAGAAATGTGTGACTCATTCCCACGTCCCTATCACAAACAATACCTCTGCTCTTGGCTTTGTACAGAACGTGATGGCAGGTACTGATCTCATTTGAACGGTTTTACTGTATGTTTCCACAAACATCTATTTGTCCTTGTCAATATCACTTCTGTATCTTTCCTTGGCTTTGTACAGAACGTGATGGCAGGTACTGATCTCATTTGAACAGTTTTACTGTATGTTTCCACAAACATCTATTTGTCCTTGTCAATATCACTTCTGTATCTTTCCATATATCAACACATATGCTTAAGTCACAAGTACAAGTTCTTCTAAGAGAAAATAGCCTTTAATGTGGCCTCAACCTTCACAAGCTTTGACTGTGGTCCAGGGTACAAGCGTGACAATCAATAAAATCCTAGGCCTGTTTCATATAGATGTGGCAATAGATGCATTTACTCAACAGATATTTGTTGACTGCCTAGCATGTGCCTGGCACTGCTCTGGGCACTTGGAACTAATCGATAAACCAAGATCCCCCCAAAATTATCACTTCTTGGAACTTACCTTGTAGCAGGGGCAACACACAGTGAGTGCACAGAATAAGTAAATGGCAGATTGTGCTATATTAATAAATGCTGTGAAAAAAAGGAGCATGCCAAGAGCACTTGGATTCCAGCAAGGTGCAGAGGGGAAGCGGTGAGGGGTTGAATCCTTTGGCTGACCAGCAGTCAGGAATGGCTTTCTGGACAAGGTGACATCTGAGGTGGGATTTCAAAGAAGCTGAATATTCTTAAAGGTTTTCAGAAGACCAGAGGGCTCAAAACATGTCAGCCAGAGAAAAGAGCACATTAAGTCCTTCATGCTTTTCAAAATAGCCACTTTAGAGCTCAGGAGCCCAATGCCTAGCAAGGGAAACGGAGTAGAAAAGCAGAAACTGCAGGTTGGAGGCAGGTGTTCCGTCTCTCCGTAGTCTACGTGGCAATAGTTAGTTTAACCTACCCTTACTGTAAAGAGGAAAATTCCTACTTAATTGCTAAAATTCTTTCTTCATTCAAGAGGAAAGGACAAATGGTCATATGCTGAATGTTTATGAAATTTGAGATAGAAGTAGTTCACAATCAATATAGACACATTAAAAGTTAAATAATAGCGATGCCTCTCTCGGGGAGTAACGTTGTCAGTAAGCAACAAGCACTTAGCACAGGGCCTGGGAGTGGCACGGTGCCGTGCACGTGGGCCTCTCAACCCAAAGCTCCTCCCTCAGAAATGAGTAAGGCAGGGGCAGTCCTTACAAAGGGTGACCTGTCGTGGACAAGGGCATGTCAGTTCTATGGCTAACATGTCCAGGATGGTCGAGGCGATGAGGCTGAAGACGACAGAGCGAGAGGAGGCTCTCTCCACGTTCAGCACCATCGTGCCAGAACAATGTCGCAAACTGAAAGACGTATCTGAGCATGCCGGGCGTGTGGAAGCATGCAGACGAAGCATCGTGATGAGTCCATTTCAATTTCTACTTTTCCTGAGGATGTTTTCCCATTGTGCATCCATGACCAAACTGGAGTATGTTTTTTTGTTCAAAAGTAGAAGTCCTTGTCTTACGAAACGCATGAATCTTGTTTTACTCCATTCACATGGATAGAGGCCTACCTATGGTTTTACCCAAAAAGCTCCATAAGAAGATGATCATTCCCCAGAAAACAGGATGTGCCATGAGACGCTTCCAAATGTCAGACAGCGCCCTCCGGCCCTGTATGACTTGACTCAGCTCGAAGAGAGACAGATACTGGGAGAAAGCTCTGATCCTGACACTGGAGACGTTTGCAATCTCAGGCTGGTGGCAATAGCAGACCAACTAAAATAAATAGGACATAGTATAAAGCAGAGCATGCTGCCACCAAGGAGTGCCCAGTGTCAGGAGGCCAGTGAGAATGCGCGGGAAGGACCTGCCAGGAAGAACTAGCTACAATTTGGCCGTAGAGGCAACTATGAGTGCTCTGTGGAAATGTCTACTATTTAAGTGAAAACAGGTTACAAACTGATATTTTTTCCCCTTCTCATTTGAAAAATACGCTTATCTGAGGAAGACAATAATAATAGCTATTTTAAGATATAGGAATGACAGTTGATTTCTGGGAGGGGTTTAACTTTTATTTCATATAGCGTGCATCTTAGTTTTAATATTAAAGAGGAGCCACAAATAAAAGTGTCAAAAGTAAATTGGAATATATAAAACTAGATTCAAAGAAATTAATATGAAATTTGGTACATTTCTCACTACTAAAACAAATCAAAGGAAATACACGATGCTTCTTTAAAGACTTTTTTTTGTGTGTGTGTGTGTCTTTTTCGTGACCGGTAAGGGGATCGCAACCCTTGGCTTGGTGTTGCCCGCAAGGCGCTCAGCCAGTGAGTGCACCGGCCATCCCCATATAGGATCCGAACCCGCGGCGGGAGCGCCACTGCGCTCCCAGTGCCGCACTCTCCCAAGTGCACCACGGGGCCGGCCCTTTAAAGACTTTTAAAAATGACTGTGTTCGCTGTGCTCCCAGCGCCGCACTCTCCCAAGTGCACCACGGGGCCGGCCCTTTAAAGACTTTTAAAAATGACTGTGTTCTCACCTGGGTTATTTTTGGTGTCTTTCTGTCCAGAGTTAAAACATAAACTGGATAATGTTTCTAGAAAACTTTGAAATCTGTGTTTTCCTTGGAGTATCCAACCAGTCCTCTCAGGTTCCAGGGATTAGCAGAGCCAAAGGGGCAAAAAGGACCAGCTCTCTCATGTGAACACTGGGTCTTCACTCCTGCAGGGATTTATGTGTTAAACAGACATTACTCTGACTTATAGCCTGATCGTGGGATAACACAGTACAGCTGTCTGCAGGGAACTCAGAATCCAGAGACCTGGATCCAAATCTGTAGACTGTCCCCGAACATCATATCACCATGCCGAAAGAACTGAGGATGAAATTAGTATTCACATGATCACTGTGAGAACAGTATTGTAAACTGCAATGTGAAACATAAATGTCACTCTGGTGATTCCTGAACAGCTTAACATTTATTGGGTGTGGATGATGTAAAGTCATTGTTTTAAGTAAGTAGCATCTTGGGACTTAGTCTGCTGGGCTAAATGGATGCTAATGAGTCCAATAAAAAGGGGATGAGGGCTCTACCACAAACTTAAGGAGGGTCTGGAAATAGCATCCCGAGGGGTAGGATGGGAAGAGTGGTTGTAGATGATGGACAAGAGCTTTCTGGAAGTGAGAAACATAAAAATACCCAGAAGTGGGAAAACAAAAGGTGTGGCTCAAGAAATGGCAAAGTTTGAGGCTTGATCTGGAAAGTATAGCAGATTTGGTGGGGGGAGGAAGGCTGGACAGAGAAAGGAGACCAGGCCGAGCAGAGCCGAGGAAGGAATCTGAATTTTATTCCATGAGCAATAGGGAGCCACTGAAGGCTTTCCAGGGAGGGCAGTGCACATTCTGGTAGGGCAAGGGCTAGCGTGGGGGTGGCAGCCCAAACAAAAGGTGCGAAAGAAAGGAGACCAGGCTGAGCAGAGCCGAGGAAGGAATCTGAATTTTATTCCATGAGCAATAGGGAGCCACTGAAGGCTTTCCAGGGAGGACAGTGCACATTCTGGTAGGGCAAGGGCTAGCGTGGGGGTGGCAGCCCAAACAAAAGGTGCGATCTGCCAGGCACTGCCTTCCCAAGTGATTCTTCTAGGCCATTTTACTTGATTTCAAAGAGATGTTCCACCTTCCACCTTAGTATTGACATTCTAACTGAAGTTGCGACAGCCCTGTTTTCCATGCAATTGGCAAAATCACACTGCCTTGTAACAGGTTCTCAAATTGACAAAAATTATGGTAGTTCTTGATGTTCAGCAGGATAAATTAAACTATTAGGGTCCCAGTTCCAAAATCTGGTTTAGTGCAAGGCTTCTTAGAATTAAAAGGCTACAGAAATTGCGTTATCAAAACCTTCTATCTACTCACAGTGCCCTTCAAGTAGAAGCAGTGCCTGGTCTGTGGGGAAGCCCAAAGCCCAGAGAAACTGATGCTCCCGGGACCCCCCACGCCAGTCCACTCTTCCCTAGCCAAAGGGGCTGCTACACGGGAATGCAGGACCACCGCAGAAATGACCTGGGAGAATTAAAAGATGGAACTGTTTTTAAAGTGAAAATTGATATTTTTAATAGCACAACTTTGAGGTAGATAGTGTGTTGTTGAAAGAGGAAAACAAGCTGAGAATCCCACCCAAGATGTGGAAAGGAAAAGGCGCTGAGACAGAAAACACGTCCTAGCGTCTGTGAAGCTGGTACTGCTCATCACACGATTCCCAAACACGCAGCCAGCTCTGGCCGAAGCCATCCCAGGGCTGCCGACTGACCCTCTCTTCCAGGCACAGGCAACCAGCTCAGGGACGTCGACATCTGATTGTTGGACTACAACCATAACCAGAAGGAACTAAGCACTACGTGCTCTGTCTTCTCTATTTCTATTTTCTTTAAGATGTTACTTTTTGTAACCACAGTAACCAACCTCTTGATAAGATTCCATCATAGTCGCAGAGGTTGTATGTGTGAGAGAGAGAATCTGGCCACTGAGCAGACAGTGTTAGAAGGACGCTTGGAAATTGTCTCTTTCAGGGCACAGGAAGGAAGTGAGTCTAGGACAGAAGAGGGAAGACCCCTGAGCTCCTACTGGGAAGAAAACCAGCATCGGGGCCCACACACCAAGTCTGCTCAATACCTCCACCCTGGGGACTCACCAACTCAATCTCCACCATTAGATTTTCCTATGAAAAACAATAGACTATGAATTCAAAAATAGGCAGAAAGCTATGGCAGAGTGCCTAGTGAATGAGGATGAGGGGACAGCCCGGAGGGAGATGTGCAGGTTGGTGTCCCACCTGTTGGAGCACGTACATGGGCACACATTCAAACACATACACACAAGTGCACATATGCACACATATGCACACATGCATGCAAACACATAAACACATGCACTCACACATGTGTGTGTGTGCATACACTTATACGTGCATGCACACTTATGCACACACATGCACAGTCACTCATAGGCACATATGTACACACAGCTGCACATGTACGTGCATGGATAGCAGCACCACCCACAGCACAGGAGATATATATACATATAATATACATGTGAAGAAAGCATGTTAAAAAGCAGTGGATTTGAGTGATTGCAAATGTACTTTAATGCTGATAAACAGATCAAGATTTTGCTTTATAATGCAAGGTTTGTTTGATTATTTAAACCATGTTGAAAATGATGATGGAATTTAGGAGATAACAAAATTGCCTACAATGAACAGGAAAAAAAACAGATATTTGCCCCCGAAAGTGCCTATAACTAACAGATACACAAAGAAAAAAGGAAAATGCCTCCTTCTGCATAAGTACTTGAAATGTTGACAATAAGCAATGCTTAAACATGAAACGTTACTTATTTCTAACTCTCAGAGTATCGTGATGACTTTGGGTCAGAAGCCCAGTACATGTGTGGCAGAAGCCTGTGTCACTACTCAAAAAGGGTCAACTGGGCCCTCAAACATGTCGTCACGGTTATATAGTGTGGGGAAAATGTGGGAGATTTTCACATAATCAAGAAAATAATCACTACCTGTTCTTGAAAGGGGAGAATGAAGGAATATCTGGCTACTACTGGTAGCATGGTACAGAATTTTCCCAGCCAGCTCCCTGGATTTTATTCTTGACTGCTAGAGGAAAATCAGACAGCCTCATGCAGAAACTTGCACTGGAATTGAATCTTAAAAGAGCATAGGATTGATATAGATGTAAAGAACACAGCAAATACTACAGGCAGAGCTTGGTGAGCTATACATATAGATAGATAGATATTCCAGCAATCCATCCGATATAGATAATATAAAAGGAATTCTTGTCAAAGTTGCAAAATAGACCTGTGTAAATGACAAGAGAACTCATTCCCAGGACTTTAACAGAATTCTGGGACTTTTCAATCACTTTTCTAGACCTGTTAACTTTGTTCCCCACTGTATATTTTCCCATGAATCTTTCCAGTGACAGTCTTTGTAAAGGAAAAGGTCAGAAATTCCTGGCAAGATAGAGATGGTAACATATGTCTCTCTACTTACCTCCTCCACAATTGCTGTTGAGATGAACACAATATATAATATAGAAGAACTTAAAACAATGCTGGGAACAAGCCACTCTCATGCCAGAAACAATGAGCAATACAGATGGCTCCAATTTGAAGGACTTCAAAGAGGGTGTATGAGAAGTCTCACACTGTCAGCAAATGAGGCTATTAGTGAAGGTATTGAAAGAACTCATCAACAGGCCTGGACTCAGAAGGGCAAAGGTGGGTGTTTGCAATGGGCTATAGGGCAGGGGAGGGGCGACAAGGGTGCCCATTTGTGTCTGAGATCTAGGAGGGATTGGACCCCAAGGAGGCACTGGGCAATTTCAGCATCCTGGCTGAATTGTCCCATTCTCATGAACCCCAGGGAAGGCACAGGGGGGCTCTGGGTGGACACCTCAACCAGTCAGAAAGTAGGGGTGGCCTGTCTCTCAGCTCCCACTAGATTATAACCCAATATTAAACATGCCCAAAGCCTTTTCTGTAATGATGAAAAATTATGACAAAAAAAAAAAAGCACCACAATTGAAAGAAGAATCTTATGAATCTAAAGAAAGGCTACCTGGTGAAAACATTTTCCAAGGAGAGTAGAAGAGTTCCTGATTATTTTCTCAACATGGATTGATAGAGCATTATACATACTCAATTAAAGCAAGCACTCAGGAGGAAGAAATAATAAAAATCAGGAAGCAGAGAATAAATGTAGTAAAAGACAAGCATGTTGAAGTTAAAATAATGGTAGTGGCTATATAAAGTGGAATAGATAATGCGAGCTATTGAGCTATTCAAAAAGAAGGCAAATGTGAAAGATTCACACAAAATGTGGAGGGAAAAGGGCTAATATAACGAGTATAATTTGAGAAAAGCTATGCAGCAAGGAGAATAAATTCAGGAAAGCTAAGATGACGTTCATAACGAGAGGACTGAAGAAATGAAATAAAATCAATAATCAAAGAAATAGAATCAGGTAAAAGCAAAATCAAATGGGGGGAAACAATCTTGACAATCTTTAAAAAATTTTAGAGTGGGTAGATGAGAAAAAACAAAGGTATATACAAAATAAATATGTATCAGTGCATGGGCATGTATTAGTCCATTTTCTGTGGCTCATAACAGAATACCTAAAACTAGATAATTTATAAGGGAATAAAATTTATTTCTTACAGGTTTTGGAGGCTGGGAAGTCCAGGGTCCAGGAGGTGCATCTGGTGAAGGTTTTCTTCTTGGTGAGGGCTCTACAGAGTCCCATGGCAATGCAGGGTATCACATGGCGAGAATGGCAAAAGTATTCTCCAGTGCTCACCTTAAAAAGTCACCAGTCTACACCCATGATAACCCACTAAACCATTAACCCATTACTGCATGAATGGATTAATTCATTCATGAAGCCATAGTCTTCACAATTCAATCATCCCTCAAAGGTCCCACCTTTCAAATATCATAATTGGATTTCCCACCCTCTTAGCACTGTTATAGTGGGGATCAAGTTTCCAACACATGAACTTTTGAGGGACACATCCAATCCTTAGCAGTGCATTTGTTTCTTATTTCACAACTAAAATTTCTAATAAACGGCACATTTTACAGAATTTTGAAGAGACTGTTCTAACTCTAATTTTTTTCTATACAAATTTTTACTCATGAAAAAAGACAAAAGAGTAGCATATTCAGATATCTAAGGCATAGAACATCAACATACATGCGTCCTGAAAATAAATACCAGCCAAGCACAAAATTAATCAGACACAGTACATATAACTGTTCAAGTTGTGAAGGAAAATAATTGGTAGAAAGAATAAAAACTTTTTAAAGTCACTGCTACTGTCAATATTTGCCATAAATTTTGAACGTTTGATGTAAGGGACAAAGTAATTCTTTAAAAAAAAAAAAGTTAAATAATGTGAAAGAAAATGCAACTTAATATAAAGCTGGACCCAGTAGAACAAATTCTATCAAGAAATGTAATGAAAATATTATTTGGGAAAATTAAGGGAAATAACAGCTTGCTAAAAAGATTTTTCTAAAAAAGAGATCAGAGTGCAAAACCTGCCCTGAGGGAGCACTGGGAGAATCCAGGGAGATAATATGTGATGTATGTGAAAAGCCTTTGTAAAATCTGTTTTGTAAATGTAGATATCGTATTTCTCATCAAAGTGGAAGTGGATTAAGTATTACTCTCACATGCCAATGCCTTTTCCTGTTGAAAAAGTCAACAATGTAACAATGTAGGCAAATGATTACATTTAGCTAAAATTCATGCTATATTGTATACCTTGCACCAATTGTAAAATATATGCAATGGATTGAATTGTGTCCCCCCAAAGTTTAATGTACTAGAGGTTTGGTCCCCACTGTGACAGTGTTAAGAGTGTGGGAAGTCCTATTATGGTAATCAAAAGGTAGGGCCTTGAAGATGTGATTAGCACTGGGAGAATCCAGGGAGATAATATGTGATGTATGTGAAAAGCCTTTGTAAAATCTGTTTTGTAAATGTAGATATCATATTTCTCATCAAAGTGGAAGTGGATTAAGTATTACTCTCACATGCCAATGCCTTTTCCTG
>NW_007730965.1:126268-127141 GCF_000696425.1 Galeopterus variegatus | reverse complement strand
TTCTTACAAATTACCCAGTTCCAGGTATTTTGTTATAAGCAACAGAAATGGACTAATACAATATGATTATATTCTAAATATTTCTCCCAAAATAAACTTTATAAACTGCAATATCAATAAGACATTTATAAATGTACCAAGGAACTGTGTGACTCAGCTTTTGAAATGCAGCTTTCTGTATCTTCCATCCTCCAACTCAAGAATTTAACAAGTGTGAGTTTCCAATCAAGGTGGTGGAATAGACAGTCCCCAGCATCACTCTTTCCCAAAAGTCAACCAATTTACGACTATTAAAAAGCAATGACAGCCAAGCTGGGGCCACTAAAGATCAGGAGAAGAAGAGGAAATACCTATGGAGTGCATCAAGGCAGAAAAGCCATAATGAAAGAAAGAAAGAACAGCTCCAACTCTTTTGAGCTCTGGCCAATTCCAGGCTGGAGCTGCTGAGCACACAGAGCAGGAGCTGGCAAAAGCTGCAGCTGTGCCTTCTGGATGAAGCTGCTTGGAGGCTGCAGGAGTCAAGAGGGCCTTGGTGGCCCCCAGGTCAGCAAGACCACTAATAGGGTTCCTGCGGACCCACGTAGGAGCGAAGAGCCAAAACTACTGAAAAAAGGAGTCACTCAGAGGTGGGTGAGCCACTGCAAGGGACTGGAGCATGGCCTGTCCCATGGAAAGTGTTTGCAGCATGGGCAGTGGGGGAGATGGGACCCATCAGGGGAACACTGGGGCACAGCAAGGACACCTGATCTGCTCCCCAAACACAGCAGGACCACACAGTGGAGACTGGTCAGGAAAGTAGAACTGCAGGGGTGCAGTTTGCTGAAAAGACTCAGGCCCAGACCAGAGTTTCTTTTCTTTCTTTTTTTTTTTTTT
>NW_007730965.1:123735-124736 GCF_000696425.1 Galeopterus variegatus | reverse complement strand
GAGGGTTGCGATCCGCTGCCGGACACGGAAAAAAGACAAAAGACAAAAAAAAAAAAAAAAATCTGTTTAATTGATGAAGTAGATCATGCACTTAGTGATCTGGCTGTAAATTGTCTCCTGGTTTAGCTGGGCACAACTTCAGGACAACGTGGAGGCAGATAGATGTGGTAGAAAGAGCCTGGATTCAAGAGTCATGGGATGAATAGAATCCTAGTTCCTAGCTGTGTGACCCTGGGCAGTTATCTCAAGTTTGAGACCCTCAATTCATTTAACTAAAATTGAGAGAACAAAACTTATTTTATGAAGTTCTTCTAAAAATGCTTAAGAATCTTGCCTGTAACAAAATGGATGCTTTCTAATAAAAATCTTCTCCCTTCTAATTTAGAATTAAAGCGCTTTGTGCAAACCTTATATGAGTACAGGGGATTATACTTCTCAACACTTTAGAAATGGATTAAGTGGACATCTAACTTGCCAATGTCTTCTTTCTTAAAATATGTTGTAACAATGTAGGCAAATAACTAAATGTAAAGAATTCATATACATACAGGAGTTGGGCTATACCTTGAATATAGGGACATTTTAAAATAATGATAATTCACTTTACATGTTGCAAGAGAAAAGTGGTTTACTTTTACTATCACAAGAGGAAATGTATAGGTGAAAAGAGCAATAATACCGTTCATGAAAAGGAGGCTTGACACTCACACTAGTAACATTCCCCCAGTGGATCCTGAAATATGATTTGAGTTACCATAGAAACTGTTGCCAGAGGCCTGAAATTTGGGAAGGACTTGCCACCATCATGGTGTGTTTATTTTTAAATGTTCATCCCATTTTTGGCACAAGGACATGCATTTCCATGGGAACAGAAGCTGCTTGTTGTTAGGAGATATCCGGTGTTTTTAATGCTTGGTCCCCAGTTACATGGACTAGTTTTCAAAGAACACCACAGGTTCTGTGACCAAAATTGCCGAAATCAAGCTGAATAACTGAGCTGA
>NW_007730965.1:94297-123538 GCF_000696425.1 Galeopterus variegatus | reverse complement strand
CAAAGAACACCACAGGTTCTGTGACCAAAATTGCCGAAATCAAGCTGAATAACTGAGCTGACAAAGAATGTGGACTCCCTCGTTTTAGGAAATGAGTTGGAGGTGGACAACCCAATTACTGAAGTAGGTCTGTGTGGTCGGTGCACGGATTCAAAGAACACCACAGGTTCTGTGACCAAAATTGCCGAAATCAAGCTGAATAACTGAGCTGAGAAAGAATGTGGACTCCCTCGTTTTAGGAAATGAGTTGGAGGTGGACAACCCAATTACTGAAGTAGGTCTGTGTGGTCGGTGCACGGATCTGTCTGTCCACCCTCTCAGGGGGATGGCAGGAGAGGGCAGGGCCAGCCCTGGAGTTAGAGACAAGTACTTGATGCACGCTGCAGTCTTGTCCCTTATGAGTGCAGCCACCTGGGGCAAAGCCTGTGCCTTTCTGAGTCTCAGAGCCCTTCCATTGAAGAAGAGACAACTTGAACTTGGGGGTGGGAGGGTGGATCTAATGAAAGGGGCATGACCACTATGCAGCAAGTCTGCTTAATGGATCACTTGGATGATGTATTTCCTCTCTTCTAGAAAAAAGTGTAGTGACAGAGAAAACTAGATTACTGGTGAAGAATACTTTCCTAATATGTTTTACTGGATTTACTAAAACTGAGTCTAAAATTCTAAAACTGATATTGACAATAGACATGTGGTAGGTTGCCCTTAGAGTTCTTATTTCTAAAATAAATGTGAAACAAGGCTAAACTGGGGACCTTAATGGGAGTTTCATCTCAGACATTCTCAAACTTACTTGAACAAATCATTATAATTTTTCATGAAATAGCAATATTTTAAAATGCAGCCATGTTTGTGAGGAGAGCTTGAACTAAAAAACAAAAAATTAAATGAGATGAGGAAGAGCCAATAATTTCTAACACTGCTCTGTAAAGATAAATTCATTAATCTAAAGAAAGTGTGCTAGTTAACTTTCACTGTGTAACAAATCACCCTTAAACTTAGTGATTTAGAGAAAACAATCATTTATTTATCTTGTGATTTGGAGACAGTAAACACTGCTGGGCTCAGTGGGGTGGTTCTTCCCAGCTCAGTAGGGCCAGCTGCATAAGCTGAAGGCTAGTTGGTCCACACAGGCCTCAGCTGGGATGGTCGTCTGCTCCACATGGTCTCTCATCCCCCAGCAGATTAGCCCAGGCTGCTCACTTGGCAGACAGGCAGGCTTCACAGCAAGGGAACTGGCATGATGTCATTTCTGCTGCAGGTTACTGATCAGTGATTGTCACAAGGTCAACCCAGATTCAGGTGGAGGATATACTCTCTCTCGCTGGAAGGAGCTGCACCATCACAGTGCTAGGGATGTGCCTTTGAGGAGTAGAACACTTGCAACCATTTTCACAGTCTATTGTAGTAAACCACTGGCCACATAAATTTTTGTGACACCAAGTAATGCATATAGAGAAAAATACTAACCTAGCAGCATGGGAAGAAGAGGGGCCTTGGATTTAGAAAGAAGACTGAATTGACGTCCAGGATCCTTTGTACCTTTGCAGGTGTGAGTTACCTAACCACTCAGAACCTCATTGTCCTCATCTTAGTGTCACCCACATGTCACCCTGTTTTTGTCATTTAACATCTGGTTAAAGTTGGCAAAATCTGATTCCACAGCCTGTGATGGTCCACATCACCCCTCCTGAATCTCTGAGCTAAAGGCAACTGAGAAACAGCAGATGCAGAAAAAGCTCTGTCCTCCTTCATTTGCCTAAAAGCAGAATATAAATGTCCCTTTGTAAAAGTGTTTCCTCTTCATACTAGGAAGGGCAGAGTGACTCTTAATCACTGGAGATGACTAAATCCTTATTAGCTCAGAGAGGGCACCCAGAGGAATCTACATAACAAACCTCACTAAAATAATCCTTATCTTTGATTAGTTTCCTCATATATTTACCTTTCCACAATATATCATGCCTAAAATCTCAAAACCCTATCCTTTGTTTTGTGGTTTCTCCACAAATGTATTGCCCTTTGTTAAAACAGTATATAAGTCCCTGGTCTGACCTCTTCTTTGGGGTTTTTATTTTATTTCTTTGAGCCTGCCCCCTATATATACATGTAAAATAAACTTTTTCTTCTGATAATCTGTTTTTGGGTTAGTGGATTAGTTCTTTAATTGGTTATTAATCCTTTTCCTCCCAAGGTAGGCATTGTTTTCCTTTGTCTGTGCTTTCTGTGTTGTTTGTCATAAGGAAGAAAATCATAAGATGACATTCTGCTTTTGTGGCTTGAGGGGTCAGATCCAATGAGGGTGCTGGCTCTTTGGTTTCTCTGCCTGTCAAGTGGTACAGGCTGTTGGGCCTGGGTCTGACATAGCCAAGCATCAGGTTCAGGACCTGAGACACTTGTCTACCTACCATGCCAGCCATTATGGGAATTCATTTAAATAAATGGTCTCAATCCATAAAGGGTTCTATTGTCTCTCCCTTCATTGCCTTGTAATACTGAGAAAATTTCCTCTCAGTATTGCCAAATTATCGAAGATCACATCACAGATCTCTGGATCTCACTGGTTAGCATCACAGATTAGTGGGTCTGTGATTGAAGATGTCTAATTTTTGTTAGAGACAAGAGACACTAGTTTTCTCAAACATCATCTAATGAGGGCTTTTACTTTCTTTGACTGTCTTCAAAAATGACTTTGATTGTGGGGGCTACATCTTTTACACCCTCTTTGGGGACACCTCTTGTGTCAATTGTTAAAAGACTTTTATAAAAGGCTTATTGGTTTAGGGGGCCGGCCCGGTGGCGCACTGCACTAGTGCGCCGCTTGGGAGCGTGGTGGCGCTCCCGCCGAGGGTTCGGATCCCACATACAGACTGGTTCCCGCTCACTGGCTGAGCGAGGTGCGGGCACGACACCGAGGGTTGCGATCCCGTTGCCGGTCCCGGTCCAGTACGGGCGTGACACTGAGGGTTGCGATCCATTGCCGGACACGAAAAAAGACAAAAAGGGGGAAAAAAAAGGCTTATTGGTTTAAAGCCACACTATGTGTCTTTGGAATTTTGGACTTTTATATCTAAAAGCATTTTTAGAGAGTTTCAACCTAAAACAAATGTTCTATTGGTACCTACCTATGAGAGGATCAAACTGAAAGAAAAAAAAAAGAAAAAAAGAACAGAAGAATGTCATGGCTAGCCCCCAAAACTCCCTTAACAAGATTAGGAATTAGAAATCGGACTTAGAACAAAAGTTGAGAGTTAAAAAGACACTCAAGTAGGTGCAGGGCTTACAAGTTACCTGTATAAACACTGATAGCCAGGAAATAGCTCTGGCAAAGACCCCAAGAAGGGTGACAGGGCTCTCTAATCAAACCCCATCAGCTCAAGGTATTCCCATGCAATGCCCTTTGTGAATGTATTCGGGATGCCAACACCAAGAATTCATTGGGCTGTCCTACACTTGAGGAAGAAAAACACACACATATAAATTTTAATTACTCTAGACCTCTGATAATAGGCAAATATGCCCTTAAATGTCTTCTTAGAGAAAGCTTATATCCTTTCTCCACCTTATCTGACCACAGCCTCCATAAGCCTGTGTATCAGGGCAAATGAAAATCTTAAAATTCTTCTCCACAAATATGTGAAAAAAAAGCTCTAGCACTCACTGAGCAGGTAACTTCAACTTGTCCCAGAAACACAATTTGAATCCAACTATTTTAAATAAACTAGTGTGCTTTGTATTATTATGTTTGCCTGACTCATGTTTAAAGTTGTAGAACAAAAGCTGTAAGATTTCCATCTGCATCTGTCTGTACTTTTATGTATTTCTATGTGTGTAGGTAACGTATATATGGTATTTTCTACCTCCAGATGGTACTGTTAAATTGATTTATAGAAGTCCTTAAAGGAGTTCTATTTTAATTGGCTTAAAGGAAAATAAGTGCTCATATAAATGAAGTATTCCTAAAATTTAAAAATATAGAAACTGATCC
The DNA here is from genome assembly GCF_000696425.1 of Galeopterus variegatus. Lineage (NCBI taxonomy): Eukaryota > Metazoa > Chordata > Mammalia > Dermoptera > Cynocephalidae > Galeopterus > Galeopterus variegatus. Next base: position 119,550 of record NW_007730965.1, on the reverse strand, counting down.
AAATGATCTACAAGTTTACATGATCTGGGATAATCTTTGGTAAACAAGACTAGTTTATTTGTATATCTGCCTTATATTTAATGCTGACGACTCTGAAATCATACCTATTTTTATAAAACCAACAATATTATTCTATTTGTACTAGTAAAATAAGCTCGTTTTCTTTTTACTTTACAAGATATTTAAGATTATAAAACTATAAATTCTACATAAGAACAAAATGTACAATAAAAATATTTCACTTTTTATATGTATGTCAAGGACAGAAGTAAACAAAATGTGCCACATGTTTAACTTTCAGGTTCTTTGCTCTGTGATTTATGTCACTTGCCTAACATGCATATGCTGTAATAATAGTTAACAGGGAAGTAACTTCAGATGATGGCTATCTTTATTCAATGTCTCATAAAGTTTTCATGAGCAATTCAAGCATAATCGTTAGAAATAAGTGAATTAAACAGCTGTAAGTGGGGTACAAGTTTATAAATAAACTTTTCAACAATAATTATGTTTTATAATATGTCTGGTTAAAAATAGTTTCCAAAATATTTTTAGTAACTTGAAACCTTAAAGTTATACTAAGTTACATTAAATGATATTCACTGAATATCTAGATCATTCCTAAATAAGATAAAATACTGAAATGTTAATTGCTAAATATAAGTTTATTTACTTTTGGCCTCTTATTTTTACTCAGAGACTAAAGATACTTGGTTTGTTAGTGAACATGTTCTTTTTACCACATTGAACAATTGTCCTGTGAGGAAGCATATGCCTCTAGAGAACTATAAGATGGTGTGTTTGTGAATTTTCTAATTTACTACAAAATGCTGATGCATGATTTAAGCTATCTTAAAACGTTGTATGCCACAGAAATAAGCAAATTCCTTTCTCAATTGTGTTAAAATGAACACTCATCAAATCTTTGAGGACATTTTTAATCTTATTGTCATTTACTGATTTACTCTGATGCTTTCCTGAAAGCTACTGCAATCAGCTACAGGTCAAAGTGAAACATACTTAAGAAAAAAGGGATTTCCTGAATTCTAGTGGAGAAGCTGATGGATTTATTAAAGCCACTAACCCAAGATCAATCAGAACGAGAATTAATTATATGGGACTGAAGAAACCGATGAAAATTATTATTATTTTAGGGCCTTTTCTTTAAAATCTTGCTGGTTCTATAATGTTTTATTTTCCAGATTTGAAGAATCTTTTTTTTTTTCCTCTTAAGCTATGACTTACAGCCATTTAATAGATTACACAGGGCCTTTTCTTTAAAATCTTGCTGGTTCTATAATGTTTTATTTTCCAGATTTGAAGAATCCTTTTTTTTTTCCTCTTAAGCTATGACTTACAGCCATTTAATAGATTACACTTTTATAAACAAATGAACCATTTATCTTTTTCTCCCTACCTGTGATGAATCTGTTCTCCTTATAACAGGATACAATTGGAAATAGTGATTATGTTACCAAAGCGTTAACTGGCATATCATATTTTTAAATGATGTACATAGAATCAGATATGATCAGATGGTTTTAAGAAACTAAGGTTTATGGAGCCAGTGCTTACAAAGCCCTCATGGAATACTGGTCTGGTACCTGGCTTACAGCTTCCCACCCTTACAGAGGGGTGAGGAAGGTCACATCCTGGCAGAAATCTTAGAATACTTGGGGGCCTTGAGAAGAGAGGAATTCACCCAAATCCATAAGGATTGCAGGTAAAGTCTAATGATGAGTTTGGGCATGGCTTTCTAGCCTGGAGAAACTTTTTAAAGTTCAATGTGAGAATCATTGAAAGTTCCAGAAAAGCAGACCAAAAGAGAGCCTACATGGTCAATTACATCCTGTTGCACTTATATAAATAATCAGGCCAAGTTTAATGAGATTAGACTTATTTTGCAAACAAACGTTGTCTTACTTTGATTATCTTTGATAGAAATGTGGATGGCTGTAGAGAAAAATTTATGTTTCAATGGAAAACTATAACCCACCCTTGTGGGTGCTCATTGTCCTTGAGCTATTTTCACCTCTTTGTAAACCAAATCTTGCCTTTGTATGCATTCTGTCAGTAATTAACCTTTCCAATTTTTCTCATACTCTTCTGACTTGGCACCCCTGAGAACTAAAACCTGACTGTCCAGATCTTTATTGCGACTACCTAAAAAAGCCCTACGAGCTGAAGCTGGATGCTTCCATGCCACTCTCTGAGAAACAACCACGACCATGACGCTCACGTACATCCCATCGCCAGGACACTTGCAGATTGCCACTGCTTCCCTCACTCTACCATCTAAACATGCTTCGAGCCCAATGTCTGAAATTCTTCTCAGCGATTGCCTTCTGGACTCAAATACAGGGTTGATAGTTTGCTCCAAACATGAATCATTGTTTTTCTTTTGTTTCCATAGAAACGTCCCTCGTTAAATGCCTGATTGCTCATACCATATAGACACTATACTCCCACCTGCACTACCAGCTCCTGAAATGAAATACAGCCGTTTAGCTGGACCGAGAGACTGATTCAATGAAATAAGAGGCAGTGCACTTAGACTCATTCTTTTCTGTTTACTCAACCTTGTTCCATTCTGTTTTGTTTTGTTTTTTTTTCCTTTGTCATGTGGTTTCTCCATCAATTTATCTCCCTTTGTTAAGATCATATATTAGCCTCTGAAAGTCTTTGGGTTTCATTTCAGTTCTGCGAGTTCCCCCATGTGCATATGAAATGAACTTTTTTCTCCCATTGATCTGTCTTCTATCAGTTTAATTAGCAGGGCCCCTGGCAATGAACCTAAAAGGGTAGAAGAAAAAGTTTTTTGTTCTCTCTGATAACACAAAACTCCATTTACTTCAACCCATCAATTACTTACACAGATTTTATAGAAGAGTTGGGCTGGCCCTGAGGAAGCCTCACCATTGCACTGAATTCACCCCAATGTCTCCATTTCTCTCTCCTCATTTCTCACTCCCCCATGTCCCCAGTGGTGCAAGTCCACGCACACATAGTGCAACTGCATGCACTCAGGGGCTTCTCTGGCTGTCTCCTTCCAGCATTCATCCAACGCACTATTTCCACAAACACGTCTCCTCCAGGAGGCATTCTGGGACTTGGGACCATTTCATTATTTTAAGCTAGATACTATAACAAACTTTAGGTCAAAGACTTCCTCTAAACATGAGAGCTGAAAACGTTGAAGCACTGAGACTAATTTCTGGCTCTCTAAATGGTCATCATTGTTGGGATTATTAGTGACAGTAATAATAATAATAACTTTTGGAAGTAAAACACCAAGACAGTACACACTGCTAGCAAAACATATAGCTGGGAAATGATGAGGGAATGAAGAGGGAAAATACTAAGTATGGAAACAGTTCAATCCATTTCTTCTATTTCCTCACCACAGGGAAGCATTCACTCACAAAGGATGCCTTTGTTCCTGGGATGTGGCCAAGAGAACTTGAAGTGAGCACCAGGTTTCTTTCTGTCCCAGAGCAGCGCTCTGTCACTGTGGGTCACTCACCTCCTGCCTACTGGCTTTGGAGTCCTTGTCTGTAAAAAGGGGAAAGGAGATGCCCATGAGGAGGATCTCTCAGTCCCATGCAGATCCAGCACATTCTCCCCCTCCCGAGTTGCCCCATTAATGGAGAGACCCCAGAATCTCTCCTCTCCCTACAGCAAATATGCTCCAGCCTGAATAATTCCAGTGCTTCACATATTCTTGGCCGCTGCTTCACTATAACTCTCTGAGGTAGTGTCCTCTCCCCTGCTCTGAAGATGAAAGAGGAGGGGACAATTGAAGTTTTCTTCTCCAAGGTCACCCGGCCACTGAGACACAGAGCAGGTACCTGCGTCTGGGGCCACTGCTCCTCACCACCCAATTCCTCATGGCTGTGACTCCACTCTCTCCACACTCCTGAGATGGCTCGATCCACAGGCCCCAGAAAATACCCTTCAGCAGACACAGTAGCCTTTGCAGAATGGGTGCCAAGTGTGTGGACTGGCTGTCAGCCCTGAGACACGTGGTTTTCGGAGCTGATGTTAGGACTGGCAGTGACACCTTGCTTTGCAAGTAATGTCTTAGGGCCCCAACTCAAGGTCAAGCAAGCCCGGTTGTTAGACCTAAGGAATGGAAAACTAGTCTCCCTGAACAGCACGTGGCCCATGCACCATGTGCGCTCTGCCCAGCAGGTGAGTCAGAGCAAGTTAACAGGAGCAAAGATCCCGGGAGAGCTGAGCCTTTCAGTGGGAGGTGGGTAAGCAAGAAGAGGGGTGTGAGGGCCTGTGAGGGCCCCCATCCCAGTCCTCAGCATGAGTCCCAGGGGCAGCACAGGAGGGAGAGGCAGAGAAACAACCGCTGAGAGCCCAGCTGCCCAGTTTATACCCCAAATCCATGTGGGCAAGATTTGGGAGAAAAAAATGAAAATCAAAAAAATGGGGAGTTTTTAACATTGGGATGCTGCTTAAATTTCTAGAAATAGAAATATAGTTTACTTTCTAAAACTCTGGCAATGACTCACAGAAATATCCCCAAGCAAAATGCTCAGGAGAGTTTATTTTGGTTTTGGCATCTTTGAGCTCAACTAGCGCAGCCAAAAGCCACCTGAGGGCAGATGATTGGAAACCATTTACATATCAAAGCTCTAGCCCAAAGGCCTGCTGTCTAAATATTCCAGGGTAGAGCATCCAGATGCTGCCAGTGCTGGGGAATGAGTTAACATAAGAGCAAACATCATAAAGGGCTCCTTGATAGAAAGGTACGGAGGATCCCCTCCAGGACCTGAGGAGCTTCTCCTAACCTTTCCGTCCATAAGTGGGGAAGTATTTCTATCATCAGAGTGTTTGCCCCAAGAAAGCTTTCAGCTTAGGTCAAAAACCCTGGTCTAGTCAGCAAACAGGACCAGAAGGACCACAATGACAACTTTACTCTTATACCATAACACAGCTTCTAATTCATTCATTCACAGTCCATGTGATGGGAATAAGCTAGTGAGGGAGGAAAGATAATCTAGAGGGAGAGGAGCATTGTAAACCGTATAATTAGATCTAAGGTAAGCCTATGAAGAATAACAATACAAAAACTCTGTTGGAACTTATAGCAAGGAAACATGATTTTATGTATGTACATGTGAATATAGCAAGAAAGTGAGCCGAGATGCTGGGTACTGTTTAAGCTTTATTAAAGAAATCTGCTGGGCAGTGCTCAGAGTGGCACAGGGCCCAGGGCTTCCCTGAAAATGGTGGACAGCACCAGGCGCGGGGGTGGTAGAGCTTATATAGTGCACCAAGGGCTGGCTGAGACCATCAAGGAGGGTCTTTATGCTAATGTGGATCGGGGTGGAGAACTGTGTCCCCGCAGAAGCAAAAGGGGTTTCTGTTTAAGTCAGGAGGCTTCTCGTAAAGGGAAGGGGGGAGGGGAGGGGAGGAGGTGGGCGGCGCCATTTTGTACGTGGTCTTGTCTAAAATGGTGCTGGTTATGTTGCAGATCTATTAAATATATGTACGGGTGCGTTTGCATGCATGCATGCATGGCTGAGGGCTGTTAAAGACAAGGTTATAGTTTTAAAGATCACACTGGCCAAATGTGAAGAATGGAGTGGACGAGAGGGACATCTGAGGGTCAGGCAGCCAGTGAAGGTGCTACTGGCAATTCAGGACATCAAGGTCGGACAGCAGCATAGTCTAGGATCTGGTAGTGAGGGTGGACTAAGACAAATGGATCTGAAAGATATTTAGGAGGGAAATCAAGTGGACGTGAGCACAGGATGGATACTTGATGCGCAGGATGACTCTTAAAACTCTTGAACTGTGCAACAGGTGCTTGGGGGTGTGTCATGCAGGGGAGCAGGAACCGCAGTGAAGGACCACATTTGGGAAGAATTTGCCACAGTCCATTCTGGCTGCTGTAACAAAATACCATGAACTGGGTGGCTTATAAATAACAGAAATTTATTTCTCACAGTTCTAGAGCCGGAAGTCCAAAATCAAGGCACCAGCAGATTCTGTGCCTGGTGAGAACCTGCTTCCTGGTTCACAGACAGGGCCTTCTTGCTGTGGCCTTACATGGTGGATGGGGTGAGGGAGCTCTCTGAGGTGTCTTTTATGAGGGCACCAGTCCCATTCACGGGGGCCCGACCCTCATGGCCTCATCACCTCCCAAAAGGCCCACCTCCTAACACCATCACCTTGGGGGTTAGGATTTTAACATATGAATTTGGTGGGGGGGATACAAATGTTCTAACCCTAGTAAATTTTATGAGATTGATTTGTGCTTGATGAGCTAGAGAAGACTTTGAGAAATTCAGGCAACTAAGGAGTTGTTTAAAATAGAAGAGATTTGGAGTGTTCAGTTGCTGGAGAGAGTAAGGTTGAAGGTACAGTGGAAAGAAGGTATAATTGACACCCCAAGGTCTTAAGAAAGCAAAAAAGGCAAAAATCTAGGAAGCACATGGGAAATCTAGCATTAGACGGGAGCAAGAGACTAGGTAATGTTCACTCAGTAATGTGACGTTAGCCAGCTTACTGGATTTTCTAAATACAGGCTCTTTTGTAAAGTAAGATCTGTTTTTTTTCTTTCTTGCCCATTCCGCTTTGCTATTCTCTAACTGCACTGGCTGTCATTCTGTTTCTCAAACACATCAACTCAAATCACAGCAACTTCCTTCCTGCCCCAGGGCCTTTGCTCCTACTTCTTGCCCATTCCGCTTTGCTATTCTCTAACTGCACTGGCTGTCATTCTGTTTCTCAAACACGTCAACTCAAATCACAGCAACTTCCTTCCTGCCCCAGGGCCTTTGCTCCTACTGCTTCTCTTGACTGTAGTCTTTGCAGGGCTCTCTCTCTCATCATGATGAGATGATATGAGAAGGTTCCCTCTTTCTGGCTGCTCTCTACCACATTACCCTCTTCTTTTCATTCTACTCACACCACATGAAAGTAGTGAATTTTTTTCATCTTTGAATAAAAGTTCCTTGAACATATGACCTATACAAGTAGGTATTGGATATTGTCACATTCCCAGCATATAATCAGTCCTTCTTCATAAAATACTCTCAGAAAAAATTTATTAAACGATAAATGAAATGAATAAATGAATGAGTGAATAAATGATATTTTAGTGATTTATTAAAATGAACTAATGAAAGCAAGAATATCTAATCCTTCCAGATACATTGTAGTAATCCACAAATATTAATTCTCTTTTTGTTATTTGAATTTCTTATTAAGGCTTTTCTGAATGTGGGGACGGTTCCTAAAGATGATCAAAAATCAGGAAAACCACATTCTTGGCTTGACAATGCATAAAATCACAGAATAGCCCCCTTTCCCCTTCACTGTGCATGTTGAAATATGCCTAAGCTAAGTGCAGAATAATCTGTCTCTGTAGAGAACAGTCTCCTCTCTATGTCTCCATGCACTTCACACACCGTGTTTGACCTACAGGTTGTGGAAGGAATGGGTGGGATCAGGAGTAGGTGGATGGGGGTGGGATCAGGCACAGGTGTGGTGGGATCAGGCAGAGGTGGGGTGGGATCAGGTGCAGGTGGGGTGGGATCAGCCACTGGTGGCAGTGGGCGCATTCTGACTTCAACACCAATACTTGCACATGTTACTGAACATCTCCAAACCTAATGTCCTCATTAGGGAACAAGGAATATTAATCACTATATTCGTTTTCTATTGCTGCCATCACAAATTACCACAAGCACAGCAGCTTTAAACAACACACATTTGTAATCTCACAGTTCTGGAGATAAGTGTGGCATGATCCTCACCAGGCTAAAATCAATGGGTCTGCAGGGCAGCGTTTCTTCCTCGAGGCTCTGGGGGAGAATCTGTTTTCCCGTTCATTCGGGTGGTTAGTAGAATTCAATTCTTTGGTGTTGTAGGACGGAGGTCCCCATTTCCTCCCTGGCTATCAGCTGAGAGCCATTCCTAGTTTCACACTGCTCAGCATGTGGTTCCTTTCTCCACCCTCCAAGCCCACAGCAGTGGCAGTGGGTCAGGTCCCTCCAGTGCCTCAAGTGGCCCTTGCCCCTTCATCTGTTTCATCTCTCTGACCCTCTCTTTGTCACACTCTATGCCTTCCTCTCCTGCTTGTAGAGTGATGTGATGACATTAAACTCACCTGGATAATCTATTTTAAAATCTGAAGCATGAATTCCATCTGCAGAGACCCTTTAGCATGGAAAGTCACATACACAGGGAGCAAAAACCATGGGAACCAAAATCTACCTCCCACAATAACTACCTTACACTTTTGTTGAAAATCAAATGTATTCTCAAGTATTCTAGAAACCTGAATTACTTTAGGAAAAATGAATAAAACTTGCTAATTCTGTGGCTGTCTTAGTTCATTTTGGTTGCTTATAACAGAATACCTGAAGCACGGTGATTTATAAAGAAAGAAAATTTATTTCTTATAGTTTGGAGGCTGGGAAGTCCAAGATCCAGATGACATATCTGTTGAGGGCCGCCTTCTATAGCAACGCATGGTATCTATCACATGGTGGGAATGGGCTGAGCAAGAACGAGTTGACTTATTCACTCTCCTTATAAAGCCATCAGAACCAGACCTATCACCACCCATTAAACCATCAGCCCATTACTCCATGAATGGACCCATGAATGGATTCATTAGGGTTCAGTCCTCAGACCCAATCACCTTACAAAGGCCCCACCTTCCAAACACTATAATTGGATTTCTCACCCTTTTAACACTGCTACAGTGGGGATTAAGTTTCCAATACATGAACTTTTGGGGGACACATTTAACCCATAGCAGTTAGATACTCCCCATTTTTGTGGGGACAATGTTGTAGGAACCAAAGATCACCCTTATTTTCTAGTAATTGGCTTCTGGTGACTCTGTTGGAGGTAGGGCCTAAAGTCTCTCTGGAGCAGGAACCTGCCTTCCCCCTCCAGCAAGCAGTCTCTAGCAGGCCTCAGCCCACTGTCTCTGTCCAGGACCAGCCTCACCACCCCCCGCCCCCATCTCTCTGGCCCCACCCTGGCCTCCTCTTCTGTGTTTTCTCTGCTTCTTCCCCCCGTGCTCCCTTATGGACAGTGACTATGCAGAAAGTCCTTTTTCTACTCCACACACATTAGGACCCAGTGCCCGTCTGCACTGGACGTCAGCTCGGCAGTGCCTCTGTGCATGGTCCAGAGGACATCCACCACGGGGTGGCCCTGCAACGTGCCTTCCTTCAGGCTCCCAGGAGCTTCTGAGACCCCTCTCCTACCCTCTTCACACACACATTAGGACCCAGTGCCCGTCTGCACTGGACGTCAGCTCGGCAGTGCCTCTGTGCACGGTCCAGAGGACATCCACCACGGGGTGGCCCTGCAACGTGCCTTCCTGCAGGCTCCCAGGAGCTTCTGAGACTCCTCTCCTACCCTCTTCACCTCTGTGCATGGTCCAGAGGACATCCACCACGGGGTGGCCCTGCAACGTGCCTTCCTTCAGGCTCCCAGGAGCTTCTGAGACCCCTCTCCTACCCTCTTCACTCATGACTGAGCTTCCCTGTGGCCTGAGAATTGAGCCCAGGACTCCTTGGTTCCTTTGGGTTTTAGAGAATTTGTGAATAAACACCAGGAGGATATAAACAGGGGATATTAAACCCAATTCTTCAAGAAGATGCAAAGACTTCACAACCTTATGAAACTGTCAGGGTCACCGTGCTGAAATAGAGGATTCGAGGAAATCCCCATGGCTCTCTGGTCTGGTCATTTTTGTCATCATAACTCCCCCTGCCCTGTCCCAGGGACCTGCTCCATTTAGCCTTCACTCCTGGACCCAGCAGTGGGGGTGGCAAAAAGGCAGAGCGGACAGAGCCTAGGAAGAGCTATTCAGCCAGGAGATGCCCTGTGAATCTTGAGGGTGGCATTCCCACTCAAGTCTATCTCCCTACCCAAGGAGAACCCCCACTCCAAGCAGTTCCCACAATGAGTCACACTGACAATGCCGTTTTGCATGATGCAGCACGATCATGGTGCCCAAATTTAAAGTTATTTGTCTGTGCACATTAGCAGGCTGAAAATATTAAACCATCACCAGATTTCAAAGATAACCTAATTTCAAAGGGAAATTATTCCCAAACCATACTGAGTTTTACTGAACCCACAGGAAACTATCATCTTGTCTCCAAGTCATCCATAGGGGTATGGATCCAGGCTCAGCTACCTCCCAGTCTGGGCTCACATTTCACTTCCATGCTTGTGGTCACAGCATAACCAAAGCACAAGAAAAAGTACTGCTCAGCCAGGGACTCCCAGTTCTCTAGATGGCCACAGACTGCAAGATCATGTTTATGTGCTCACTTCTTTGCACAACCCAATATTGATCAGGTGCTGCAAGCCAAGCATCCGCAAAGTCAGGTCAGGTGTGCTGAGGCTGGTGTGCATTTGGGAGCAGCAAGGGTAAGCAGAAGCCTCTAAACTGACAGACATATGAACCCTCTGTAGACTCCACCCAAAGCAAAAGTGAGGCAGAGCTTCGTTTCCATCTTGAAACGATAAAAACACATTATGTGCTCTAAGTTTTTGAAACTGCAGATCCTTGAGTCTGAACCTTAGCAATATCTAATTTCATCAAATGATGCATTTGAATACCAAATTTTACAAACACTATGTCTTATTTTTGATTTCTTTAGTAAACTTTCAAATGATAGGCAACAGAGCATAAACATAATTCCTACTGAAAAACCAAGCAAGTATGAGAAAAAGTTATCCACCCCCCAAAAAAGTCCACGAAGATCACATTTTCTTGCAGATTCTGTAAACTAATTTTTAACGTTAAAACAGATATTGCTGTCTTTTTCTGAAAAAAAAATCACTGAATATTTAGTAGCCATGAAAATTAACATGTATTCATGACTCTGAGCATGAAATACGTGTTTTCACATATGTAACCTGGCATTATAGAAAAAATATACCTGTACTAAATTAACAGAAGACACTAAATACCTTTAGATACTGAATTAAAAAGTGTTAAATTAAATAGAACACTTGCCCTTTGAAAGCAACCTCCGTCTTCACTCCCCCTCAGTCTTGACTTGGGAAAATTAAGTTTTCCTTGCATTTCTTCCTATCCAGAGTCTTTGCAGGCACATACCCTGCAAAGCTGTCCTTCAAAGCTGTCTTCCTGGAAACTTCTCCTTTACCTTCCAATGCTGCACCAAATCTATTGGCGTGCAGGGGGTGGGAGGGGGAGGGCGAGGTCACTGTCAAAAATTCCTCTTCTCCACCCACGAAGTTGTGGACTGTCTGGGCTAGTGGATTTGGACCAGACCTCATGGCTGAAGAGGAGGCTCTACTCTTATAAGAGAAAGCAGCTTTCTTGTAAGAGCAGCTTTTTTGGTTCTCCGAAGCATCACTCAGCCACATACCTGTGGCATAGGGTCTGAGCAGAAGCATCAAAAGGGTGAGGACATAAGGACGTCCTCGTACATTCCTCACCCAGTGGCCCCAACAGGACATGCCTACTTCGCATGTAGATTTTCCTGTGCATTTGTGGCTACACAGGTCAGCACTATCCTCACTCAAGGGACAAGGTGGACATTTGTACCAACTGGGACTTTGGCCATGGCTGGTGTGTGGTGGGAGGAAGCCAGACTGGCTTCTGGGGCTGGGTTGCTATCAACCAGGGGAGAGGAACTGTCCCTCCCAGTCCCTGTGTTCACTTTTGTCAAGGCCACTAATCTGTTGAAAGAAAGAATTAAATTGTTCTCTTTTTCTCCTTCTATCTAAATGTCATTCTTTAAAAAAACCCAAAAAACCTTGCTTTAAAACCACTGAGGTTCGAGTTAAATCATTTCTTGGAAAAACAGGAACACATGTGCACAGAAGGGGAACGTGCCCGGCAGGAACACCTGTGTGGGTTAGTAACTGAAAGCATCTCAGAACGTGGTAACCAAGTGCCTCCAAGAGGCAGCAAGGGCCACACAGTTCACGGACATCCCTTCTGGGAGGATTCCCACTGCCCCACAAACCCCATCTCTTCCTTCACCAACTCAGGGATGCCTGTGATGGGTGGACCCCATGCCTTGATCCAGGGTCCCCACCACTGTGTCCACAGGGATCAGGCACTGGATGCTTCATGGCTCTGTGTGTTCATCTCTATTGTTTATGCTCATCACCTAGATTTCGTGCACACAACTACAGGAAGCATCAGCCTCTATCACAACTGGGAAACTGAGGCTCAAGGTAACACAGCCACCCATTCTCCTAAATGGTGCTTTTTGAAACACAGAGGCTGTTGAAAAGAATTAGTGTACACTGGTAAATTATTAAAGTTAAGCGTGAGGAAGCTGCCGTGTGTTTGGCTTTGCTGCAGCACCAGTGCATGCTAAATGGGCTGTGAACCTGCTCTAGGGAAGGTGATGCTAAAATGATTCCTCAGGGTCAAATTTCATGACGTTCTCCAGCAAAATGTGCAAAACAGATCCCCAGTGGTAGTTGAACAAGGGCTACGTGGTAAGAGCTCAGGAAGATGGGGCGTTTGCTTCCAGAACCGCAGTTTTACCAGATCCCTGGTTAAAAGTCCTAGACTGCTTTGTCGTTCACAGACTCAGTGTGAAAGCTTGCAGGAAAGTTGAATACATACACATACATGCACATATATTCCACTTACGTTCAATATTTGTGATGAATACCCATACACATGGGAGTGTGTGTGTGTCCACATGTGAGACTCCCAGAATGCACCTACAGCTAAGCAGGTTGGGCTCATTACTCTCTGGGGTGAGGGAAAACACACACCATGGAGGACTGTGGGTGTCTCAGTAAAAGGCCATAAGAAAGAACCTATAGTGTGATTTTGGTTGGGTTGGGTGATTTGGGGGAGCCCCGTGGAGACAGGGTTTTGTGCTAGTTTGGATGCTGTCAGAAAGTGGGAGCAATTCTGTGATTAGATAAAGAAGTAATAGTCACTGCGTTAGTAACATAAGAAAGAACCTATAGTGTGATTTTGGTTGGGTTGGGTGATTTGGGGGAGCCCCGTGGAGGCAGGGTTTTGTGCTAGTTTGGATGCTGTCAGAAAGTGGGAGCAATTCTGTGATTAGATAAAGAAGTAATAGTCACTGCGTTAGTAACGGAAGAAGATGTTGGTTATTTATGGGTTGCACCGGGACCTTGTTTTTGTCAGTTCGTTGATGCAATTGTGAATTAGCCTTACTTTATCTTGTTTTGTCATGGCGTCAGAGTAATCTTGCCTGTGGTTTGTATTTTGTGAGATTGTTTATGTCTCATAGGAAAATACAATGAAGTAGCTGTGAGTGTCAGGCCAGGATCTGAATGTGAGATGCTCCCCCCTCAATAGATAGAAAGATAATAGAGATAGAGACTGAGACAGAGATAGAGAAAGAGATAGAGACAGAGACAAATGATAGATAGAGATAGATGATGAGTGGGTAGATAACAGATAAATAGATACAGACGGCAGAGATAGACAATAGACAGACAGACAGACAGATAGGTGGATGATAGAGATACCCTGCTAGCTAGCTGTGTAGATGACTGACAGATAGTAGACAGATGGTAGACAGGTAGGCAGTGCCTCAGGGCCTCCCTTCTCCAGCCCTAAGGCCAGGCCATTCCCTGCCCCAGTCTGACTGAAAGTCAAAACATCAACCATCTTGTTCCGTGACCCTCAACAAGCAAGCAATTCCACAAATAAAGCTTCCCAAGGCCCCAATTTTTGAGTATTTTCTGTGGTCATCATGGTAGAAATACAAAGAGTTTTTAAGTGACGTGGGAAAATGACTTTAACATGCTGTTCACAGTGAAAAAGGGGATGAAAATAGAGGCAGATACAGACATAGCTACGGCTGTGGGTAGGAGGCTCACCCTCTCCCAGAGTGAGACTTGTAGATGTAGAAAGCCTACGCCACTTTTCTCCAGGCCTGATGACAGACACTCATTTCACTCAGAGGAAGAGCCTCGCAGCCCCCCAGGATGACTGATTTTAGCTGTTAACTGGATGAAAGGATTCCTAGATAGCTGGTAAAGCATTATTTCTGGATTTGTCTGTAAAATGCTTCTAGAGGAGTTTGGTATGTGAGTNCCCCAATTTTTGAGTATTTTCTGTGGTCATCATGGTAGAAATACAAAGAGTTTTTAAGTGATGTGGGAAAATGACTTTAACATGCTGTTCACAGTGAAAAAGGGGGTGAAAATAGAGGCAGATACAGACATAGCTACGGCTGTGGGTAGGAGGCTCACCCTCTCCCAGAGTGAGACTTGTAGATGTAGAAAGCCTACGCCACTTTTCTCCAGGCCTGATGACAGACACTCATTTCACTCAGAGGAAGAGCCTCGCAACCCCCCAGGATGACTGATTTTAGCTGTTAACTGGATGAAAGGATTCCTAGATAGTCGGTAAAGCATTATTTCTGGATTTGTCTGTAAAATGCTTCTAGAGGAGTTTGGTATGTGAGTCCATCCCCTTCAATGTGGGTGGGCACCATCCAATCAGCTGGAGGCCTGGCTTGAACTAGAAGGCAGAGGAAGGGTGCAGGCAGAGGAAGGGTGCAGGCAGAGGAAGGGTGCAGGCAGAGGAAGGGTGCTATGGCTCAAAAGTGTTTCCCAAAAGTGCATGTACTGGAAACTTAATCTCCACTGTAACAGTGTTAAGAGGGTGAAAAATCCAACTATGGTGTTTGAAAAGTGTGGAGTTTCAGCAGTGATTAGATTGTGAAGACTGTGCCTTTGTGATTGGATTGATTCATTCATGGAGTAATGAACGTGGTTCTGATGGCTTTAAAGGAGAGCAAGTGAGAAAGGCTCTCTCTTGCTCAGCCTGTTCTCACCATGTGATAACCTTCATTCCTGTGCAGAGTCAGCACCAAGAAGAAGGCTCTCACCAGATGCATTCCCTGGACGTTGGACTTTCCAGCCTCTGAAACTATAAGAAATAAATTTTATTTCTTTATAAATTAACCAGTTTCAGTTATTCTGTTGTAAGCAACACAAACAGACTGATATAGAAAATTGGTAGCAGGGAAGTGGGGTGCTGCTTACAACAAATGCCTGAAAATGTGGAAGCAGCTTTGGAACTAGGTGTTGGGAAGAGGCTGGAAGAACTTGGAGGAGCAGACTTAGGAAAAGTCTAGATTCTAGTGAAGACCAGAGAAAGACATGAAGATCAGGGAAAGTTTGGAACTTTTTAAATGGTGGTGACCAGAATGCTGACAGAAATATGGACAGCAAAGGCCATTCTGAGAAGGTCTTAGATAGAAATGAGGAAGAGTTATTGGAACCTGGAATAGAAGCCACCCATGTTATATAGTGGCAGTGAACTTGGATGCATTCTGTTCATGCCCAAAAGTTTCATAGAATGTGGAACTTAAAAGTTACGAACCAGGATATTGGCAGAAGAAAATTCTAAGTAGCAAAGCATTCAGCCAGCTGCATGGATACTTGTAACAGCCTACACTGATTTGTGACAGAAAAGGCATGACAAGAAACTAAAATTTATAATTAAAGGGGGAGCAGAGTGTAAAAAAATTGGAAAACTCTCAGGCTGGCCATGTAAAGAGTGAAAAGTACCTTTGGGAGAAAAAAACAAGGGTGTAGCCCAGCGACCATTTGCCAAGGAGATCAATACAGAAAGAAGAAATCATCAAGAGAATGGAAGAAAGACCCCCAGAGATCTTCAAGGCTGCCCCTCCCATCACAGGCCCAGAGGCCTAAGGAGACAGAATAGCTTTAGGGAACAGGCTGGGGCACCCCCCTTGGCTCACTGCCCAGACCCACCTTGGGATGCTGCTCTCATATCCTAGCTGCTCTGGCTGTTCCAGCCATGGCTAAATTGGCCCCATGTGGTGCTGGACCCACTGCTTTGGAAGATACAAGCTGGAAACGTTGGTGGCACCCACATGGTGTTAGGTTTGCAGGCTCACAGATGCAAGAGCTTGTGGAGGCATCATACCCAGATTTCAAAGGATGCATGGAAAATCCCAGGGGCCCAGGAAGAGATATGTTGTGGGGGAAAATCACCACAGAGAGCCTCTGCTAGAGCAATGCTGAGCAGAAATGTGGGGTTGGAATTGCAGCAGAGAACCCTCACCAGGACATGCCTAGTAGAGCTGTGGGAGCAGGTGCACCATGGAGACCCCAGAATTATAGAACTACCAGTGCACAATGCCTACCTGGGAGAGCTGAAGCATGGGCCAATCCCAGGAATGCCACATGAGTAGGGCTGCCTGAGGACTTGGAGGCCCAGCCCCCACACCAGTGTGCAGAGTATAGTAGACAGGGAGTCGACATAGCTTATTCTCCAGTTTTGAGATTTGATGCCTGCCCTGCTGGGTTTTTGACTTGTTTGGGACCTGTCGCTCCTTTCTTTTGGCTCATTTCTCCATTTTGGAATTTCTTTTTTATGCCTGTCCCCCCATTTTATCTTGGAAGTGGATAACTTGTTTGATTTCACAGATGAGACTTTGGATTTTTGAGCTGAAACAAGTTAAGTCTTTGGGGATGGAATGAATGTGAGAAGAACATCAACTTTGGGGCCAGGGGCAGAATGCTATAGGTCAAATATGTCCCCTCAAAGTTCATGTGTTGGAAACTTAATCCCCTACAACAGAAATAAGAAGATGGGAAATCCAATTACAGAATTTGAAAGATGGGGCCTTTCAGAGGTGGTTAGCTTGTGAGGACTGTACCTTTATGTGCGGATTGATTCATTCACGGAATAATGAATGTGGTTCTGAAAGCTCTGTAAGGAGAGTGACTGAGAAGGTTTACTCTCCTGCTCAGCCCATTCTCACCCTGTGATACTCTGCATTGCCACAGAGTTGCCACCAAGAACAAGGCCCTCACCAGATGTGTTCCCTGGACCTTGGACTTCCCAGATTCTGAAACTGTAAGAAATAAATTTCATTTATTTATAAATTACTCAGTTTCAGATATTCTGCTATAAGTAACTGAAATGGATTAACACAAAAGGCAAATTCTCTCTCTTTCTCTCTATTCTGGAGCTGGGACGCCCATTTTCTCCTGCCCTTGACATCAGGACTCCAGGTTCTCCAGGCTTTGGACTCCAGAACTTACATAGTGTGCACCCCCTCACCAGCTCGCACAACCCCAGTTCTTAGTCCTTTGGCCTAAGACTGAGTTACACCATCGCTTCCCAGTTCTGAGGCTGTTGGACTTGGACTGAGCCATGATGCTACCGAGTTCCCTAGCTGTTCAGCTTGCAGGTGGCCCGTCATGAAACTTCTCAACCTTCATAATCATGTGAGCCAACTCCCCTAATAAATCCCCCCTCACCTATCCATTTATCTGTCTATTCAGCCATCCATCCATCCATCCATCTATATCCTATTGGTTCTGTCTCTCTGGAGATGCCCCCCACCTCCAGTCACTTTACTCTCCACCTGGCTTCCTTGTATCTGCTCTGGGCCTCCTTGAGCTGCTCCCACCTGAAGGCCCCTCCCCCAGGATACTTTCTAGGTCACCCCTCACCTCCCTGATGAGGCCAGCCCTGAACATGGGAAATTGAATCCCCATCCCCAAAGGCACCTAGTTCCCCCATTCAGCCCTGTTATTCTCCACTTAACCTTACCATTTACTTGTGCACTGTGTTAGTGTGGTCTGCCCCCCACCCCCAAAATAAGTAACTGCAGGAAGTATTGATCTTTGTCCATCTCGTTCACTGATGGTGTCTGAGCACCTGGAACAGACCCTGATGGCAGAGACAAAATGATGAAATGATGCTGAATCTATCCCACTGATTAGAATATGCAGCTGCCGTAAGAAATAAAATGTCACATGGAAGGCAATACTGTATCAGAGGCTGTTATTGCCAGTCTATTGCATTACAAGTGAATGTTGATTTTTCTTCTGTTCTCTAGGCACCACTTGGTTTTATTTTCCATATACATAATTTTGATCTTCCATTTTCTCATTGAGAAAATGGGATAATAACTGTCTTCTTACCTATCTCACATGCATTGTTTCATCAAACAAGTAATTATTAAATATCGATTCATCTGCCATCAAGGTATAGAGGGATAGAGTGGTAAAAATTGCTTGCTTAATTGCAATAAATTTAGACACAAAATTATGTGTGTGCAAACAAGCACAGCACAAATTCAAGACTGACGAGTAACATGAATGTTTGTGTGACTATTGCAGAACAGCTTGGAACCCAGAGAGGACCTAAATGTGGCTAGCGTGGCTGAGCATTGGAAATTTTACTTTTTAAAAAATTAATTCACATTTTAACATTAAATAGCCACATGTGGCTAGCTGTTACATGTTGCACAGCATAGTTCCAGATGACTGTAACTGCCTGAGTGACCCCAGCCACGACCAGGAAAAGGGAAGTCTAGCTGAGCGCCATTCACGTCCTGAACAAAGTGAATGGCTGTTGTTTTAAGGCACTAAACTTCGGAGTCTTTTGTTACACATCAATTGATAACTGATCCACTGCTCCCAAGTACATAACTAAAAAAATCTTAAATCATTGTTTGCCACCAAGTTCGAGCCAAACTTATATCTGGTTTGATATGGAAATTATGTTACTTTGATACAGAAATCTCTATTTATTCTGTTTTTAGATTCCACTTTGAAATGGTACAAATTCCTACATAAAGAAATTTCTTCTCCATCCTCCCAAAACTTCGTTAGCTCTCCTGAAAGTCACATGGCACCCACTCTTTTGCCAAAGAAAATACATCTGGATCCAGAAAGCAACAACGACATCTAGGAAAGAAATTATGATCGGCGTGTCTTCATTACTGAGAAGGCATTAGGACCGCATAGTCCTATCTCCAAACCCATCTCTCATAGCTTCACATTTCAAGTTTAACATCTTGCAGTCAAGTCCTAAAGTGAAAAGGAAATGAGCACAGCTGTGAAACCAGATCATAAACAAGATAGAGAATGAAAGCGTAAAATTCATGTTCAAGACCACCCAGAAACTTCCATGTAGGACCAAGGCAGCGACCACAGGTCATCCTTGCAGTATCTGAGCAGGGTTGGCTGCAGATCTCTGCTGTCTCTGTGGCTCCCAGTGGTCAGCTATTGATGTCAGCCAAGAGACCTTTCAAAGCTTGGGGCTCATCCTTCCTACGGGGCCATTTCTGGGCTCCGCACAACAAATGGGATGAAGCTGACGGCTCTTGCAGGCAGTTGTTAAGAAGAGCTGGCTCATGGGCCGGCCCGGTGGCGCACTGGAGTGTGCGCCGCTTGGGAGTGTGGCGGCGCTCCCGCCGAGGGTTCGGATCTCATGTGGAGACTGGTTCCCGCTCACTGGCTGAACGCGGTGCGGGCTCAACACCCAGGGTTGCGATCCCGTTGCCGGTCAATAAAAAAGACAAAAAGAAAAAAAAAAGAAGAGCTGGCTCAGGACATTCTTCTTCCAATCCCCCCATCCTGAGCTGGGAAGATTGGGCAGTGTCCAGAGCCAAGAGCCACGGGAACGGGAAGCCCCTAGGCTTTTGGGTGGCAGTACCCACTCTGAGCCTTAGTTTCTTCATTCATAGAAATGGGATGAAGGCCCCAGGCCTGTTCATTCACAGGCTGGCCTTGAACTTGAAAAAGGAAAATGAGCAAGTACTTGAAAGTGCAGTGAAGACATAAAGGATTATTATTAAAGGTATTTCTAACTCAGCTATCTATGCTAAGTTAAACTTTTTCCAAATCTCTAGTATTTCTATTACAGCTGTGTAGCTATTAATTGCTTTAACTATGCTATAGATCAGTAACAGGCAGAAGCCACGTTGTACTTACACCAGGGTGGTTCCCACTCTGACACGATTAGCAATGAGTGGTTTTCCTCATTAACAATGAGTTAGGAGGCTGCCAGCTTTGTCGGCCTGGCTCTCCTCTCCCAGGATTTATGTGCTTGGGTCCAAAACCCGTGCTTTGAACAGGACGTGTAACCATGTGCAGGAGAGTGTAACTGTGTGAATAAGTGAGTGTGGGCGTGTGGGGGTGGTTGTGCAACCATGTGCATTAGTGCATAACTGTGTAAGGGTGTGTGTGTAACCATGAGTGACTGTGTTTGAGTGTTTAGCCATTTGAGTATGTCACTGTGTGTGTCCTGTGTGAGTGCGTTACTGTGTTTGAATGTCACTGTGTGTGAGAGTGTGTGCTTCAGTGTGTCAGTGTCATATGAGTGTGCATGACTGTCACTGTGTGTGCATGTGTGTGTGTGTGAGGGTGTGTACATGTCACTGTATGTGCTACCGTGTGTGAGTGTGAGTTGCTGTGCTGCTTCAGTGTGTCAGTGTCATATGAGTGTGCATGACTGTCACTGTGTGTGCATGTGTGTGTTTGTGAGTGTGTGAGGGTGTGTACATGTCACTGTATGTGCTACCGTGTGTGAGTGTGAGTTGCTGTGTGTGAGAATATGTGTTAACGTGTTAATGTGTGTCACTGTGTGAGTGCCACTGTAAGTATGCAAGTAAGTGTGTCACTATATGCCATGGTGCTGTTATGTGTGCATGAGTGTGTTGGTGAGACTGCGGGTGTGCAAGCATGTTTGTGTGTGTCACTGTGTGAGTGTCACTGTGTGAGTGCCACTGTGTTCCCTTGTGTGTGTGTCACTGTGTGGGCTGAGTTACTGTACACACACCCCACAGCTCCTGCATCCCCAGCCCTGGTGGGGCTAATCTCCTGCCCCTGCTGTCTGGAGCTCCGTGGAATGACCCACAGGACACGGGCTGCAGCCGGGCCCCTGCCTGGCCCTGGGAGTGCTCCTGCACACTCGCTCTCTCACCCTAACTGACGGTGGACGTTCTAGGGCCCTAAGTGGCTTTTGTTTCCTCCTGCGATGCCGGACTCAGGACATCGAGTCTCACCACTGCTTTCCCAGCCACCGGGTGAGCAGCCTGTGGCCAACGCACCTGGGCTCTCCTCACACCTCCCCCAGGCCTCGTCACCTGATGTCATACTATCCATCTTGGGAACACACTGGAAAACTTTTTTCCTCCTTCTGAGGTCACTCAGGCGGGAGCAGGGGTCTTGGAGCAGGAATTGGGGGTTGAGAGAACAAGATCGGATGTGCCTTCCTTCATCAGCCACCTCTGGTGGCTCCCTCTCTGCCACGGGCGGGTGGTCTCTGTTCCTTGTCCTCTGCGCACGCCCAGCTGCCACAGGCTGGCATCAAGGCTGACCTCACGCCGAGGCCAGCAGGCATGTGTCCTGTACTCAGGCGCCCGCCCTCTTCCCGAGCGGGGATGCTCCGTCCGCATCTGCAAGTGGAGGGCCCAGCCTTTCCATCCCCACCGTGAGCCCCAGGGCAGCCCTGCTGAGGACTGAAACCCTTACCCCCAAGGTGCTGGGGTTGGGAGGTGATGAGGCCGTGCGGGTGGGGCCCTCGTGAATGGGACTCACAGGAGGCCCCAGAGGGCTGCCTCGCCTCTTCCACCGCTGGAGGATGGAGGGAGAAGATGCTGTCTATAAACGAGGCCCTCAGCCAACATGGAATCTGGTGTCCAGCGTCCAGAACTGGGGGACGTAAATTCTGTTGGCTATAAGCTGCCCAGTCTATGGTGTTTTGTCATAACAGCCCCAAGGGACTGAGACAAGCCTGCCCATCGGGCTGGCCAGTCCACACCTCTGGTCTCAGAACCCCTCACATGCAAGGCCCTTTCTCCACGGCTGGCCTCTCTCCACCCTGTGCAGCTTTCAGTGGGTCAGCTGGTCACACCCTCCGATGACTTCCCTAACACGTCTCTCTCCTACACTCCTTTGTTAACCCCTCTTCTCTTCCATGCCCTCTCTGGGGACTCGCCTGACTCTCTATCAATGTGATCTTCCCTCATAGAGGCCCCACACGTTAATTGCCATGTGCTAATGGTCCCCAAACCCTGAAAGACCACCATCCTAAGGCCCCTTCCTCATGAGACTCCCTTCTTGAATGATTCGCGAGCCCAGCACTCTTACACTGTGCCAACCTGCTCCTCCTTGAACAGCATCCTGTCTCTGGAAAACACACCAACTCCCAGAATCATCACTGATTCTCTCTTCTGCTTCACTGCTTCTAGCCAACCTGTCACCTTTTCACCCTCCTGTAACACAGCTTCACTCAACCACATCCACCCATAACCTCCTTTGGATTCTCTGGGCCCTAGTTCAGGTCTTGTCCACGTTGCCATGATTATGACCAGGATCACCTGCTTAAGTCTCACTTTTGATGTCCCTACTTCTACTGAGCTCTTCACAAATATTCAGACTGATCTTCTGAACATACACACTAGATCCAAACCCAGGTAACCTTGCAAAATGAGGTCAAGGTCCTTCCAAGGAAGAGGGGCTGAGGTATTTGCCCACCTGCCTCTACAGGCTCCATGCCCCCCTTACCTGCCACACACCTGTGCCTCAGCCCTGCTACCCTCTGTGCCTGAAAGGCCTTCCGTGGGCCACACTTCCCATTCCTTCAAGAGCCAACAGACGCCTCCTCCTGCGTGCTGTGTTACACAGTGACTGCACGTGGTGACATCCGTCAGGTTCTAACAATTAAAGCACATGTCTTTCAGAAGTTCCCAGAAACATTCAGAATCCCCCCCCCTCCAGATATTAACACAATGTTCTTAGAAATGGGCTGAATTACATTTAAGAATGACAACAACACCCTAGGGATGACATTGATGTACTTTCAGAAGTAAAAGTGGAGCCAATGATTAGGAGAAAAAAATTCTCTTGTCATATATATCATAGGTCAAATTTAATATTGTNGATCTTCTGAACATACACACTAGATCCAAACCCAGGTAACCTTGCAAAATGAGGTCAAGGTCCTTCCAAGGAAGAGGGGCTGAGGTATTTGCCCCCCTGCCTCTACAGGCTCCATGCCCCCCTTACCTGCCACACACCTGTGCCTCAGCCCTGCTGCCCTCTGTGCCTGAAAGGCCTTCCGTGGGCCAACAGACGCCTCCTCCTGCGTGCTGTGTTACACAGTGACTGCACGTGGTGACATCCGTCAGGTTCTAGCAATTAAAGCACATGTCTTTCAGAAGTTCCCAGAAACATTCAGAATCCCCCCCCCTCCAGATATTAACACAATGTTCTTAGAAATGGGCTGAAATTACATTTAAGAATGACAACAACACCCTAGGGATGACATTGATGTACTTTCAGAAGTAAAAGTGGATCCAATGATTAGGAGAAAAAAATTCTCTTGTCATATATATCATAGGTCAAATTTAATATTGTCAGCAAATGGTATGCAGTGCCAAAGTTTCCATGGAAGTGTTTCCACATGGACTCTATCCCATTGAGTTCAATTCTCTGGAGAGATATGAAAATGAGAATTTATTATTCAATAAACATAAACTATGAGTATGTCACAATCTTAGAGCACTTTAACTTCAACATTCATCCCTACACGATGTAATTCAAATTTTCATTGGCTTCCAGAAAAGCTGCTCCACAGTTATAACCAGTTTTTCCCAATATTGTTTAATAGGACATTATTTGTCATGTTTTCAAGTTGCCTCTTTTTCAAGCACTGCAAGGACATCGGGGCATTGTAGGAGACAGCTCCTGGGACCCTCTGTACACCTGCAAGGACAAACAAGGGCACTGAGTTCCCGGGAGGTGGCCTTGATCACCTGGGGCTACACAGGTGTTGTCAGAGTCTTACTTCAACCTGGTCAACCTCTTCTGCATGAATGCAGTGAGTGCCTTTTCTGTTTTTATCTCTAAGGACAAAAATTGTCTTTTTCTATGTCATATTTACTCTTACAAACTACTTTATATCCTTTTAGAAGCACATAGGTCATGAGTCTTAAAGGAAGGTCAGATGTATCTATATATCTGTGATAGCGACAAATAAGGTCATGTGATTACTGGGGAGCCGCTTGCTGAGACACCTTTAGACAAAAAATTAGGGAAAGAAGAAGCCAGCACACTAAGACCTGGAGGAATAGAGCTCCAGGTGGAAAAAATAACACAACAGAAGAACCAAAGGAAAGTCTGGTGTGACGGGAACGTCACTGACTTATGGGATGCCCTGTGGTAGATGTCATCATTTTTTGAGTAATTTGCTCCTCTTCCTATAAGAAGGTCCACATCCCTGCCTGGGGCATGTTGTGGGCAGGGCCTCCTATGACAGGAGACTTCAAAGTTGGACATTTCTGTGGCCAAAGCAATCCAAATACTTGTCCTCATATGCATACCTTCCTTAAGGACCAGAAGAATTTATATTAGTGTATTAGTCCGTTTTGTGTTGCTCTAACAGAATACCTGGAACTGGGTAATTTATAAAGAAAGCAAAATTTATTTGCTTACAGTTTCCGAGGCTGGGAAGTCCAAAGTCCATCTGGTGGTGGTGACAGTGACCCAGGGGTCTCACATTGCAAGATGGTGGAAGCAGAGAGAGCAGAGAGAGAAGACAGACTCTCCTCTTCTTTTAAAGCCCTCAGAACCATGCCCCTGACCACCATTTTTAATCCATTCACTACAGCAAAGTCCTACAATTTAATCACCTCTTTAAAGCTCCACCTTTCAATTACCATAATAGGATCTCTCACCGTCTTAACAGTCACAATGGGGGCTAAGTTTCTAATACATAAATCTTGGGGACACAATTAAGCTTTCGTGAGTTTTGGGGGAACATAATTCAATCCACTACATTCAGTGTGATTCTCAACATCTTGAGAAAAAAAGACACCATATTGGCAATCTGATCTTTCAGAAAATTTCTTCTCCATTCCTAAAAGGCCACACAATATATATCTACTTATGAAGTTCAGACAAATTGATCTTCCTTCAGAATACTTGGGAGAGCAAAGGCATAAAACCAGGGATGTGTGGGAGCCACACCTGTGTGGCCTGAGAGTGGACCCCTCCTGGTCCTGCAGAAACAGAGGACGATGCTTGGTCAGAACCCACCAGGCAGTTACGGTGGAACCAGCCCTGGACATTCTGTGGAGGTTCTAGTCTTCCCACTCTCGCTCATAATCCTCACCATTGAGGCTGGAGCTCATAAACCAAATTGACTCCTGTTTTACAAACTCAAGAAGACTACTCTGGTAAAGGGTACATCATGCTTTCAGGGTATGGGCTAGATTTAGATTTTAAGCAAGGTGAGTTGGGAGGTCTGGAAGTTTGTAACAGTGATCATTTTAGATTTGTGCACATGAAAATATTCTTGAACAGGATATTATATCTCAAGACACGAACTGCACTCAAATAATTCAGGCTGTGTCAGTCTAGACTCTGTGGCCGTGTGGAAGGCGTCTTAGATGTTCTCCGGTCCCTTTTTCCAGCTCTGGACACACATCCCAAGCTTCTTTTTT
>NW_007730965.1:93092-93770 GCF_000696425.1 Galeopterus variegatus | reverse complement strand
GTCTTAGATGTTCTCCGGTCCCTTTTTCCAGCTCTGGACACACATCCCAAGCTTCTTTTTTGGCTGCCTCTAATGCTACTTCCTTTCTTCAGAGGAGTGTCTTTGGTCCGCTAGAGCCACGTCTTGCACTTGAGGCCAAGAGGGGAGTGTCTGAGAGTTGACATCCCTGGTGGCCCCAGCCACTCCTGACTCCACAGGAGAGTAAAAAGTTCAGCTCCCTGGCTTGGGGCCAAACTGCAGACTGAATTCCTCCCTCCCGGTTTCCTGTGTGTCCCCCAAGTCTGGATCTCTGCCTGAATTTTGCTTGGCCCTTGCCTTACACCCAGACCTCCTCAATTCCTTTACCAATTTCTTCTTAGAGCAAAGTCTCACTAGATCTCATACATTGTGCATCTGCTTTTGGAGAACCCAACCCAAGAGAGGCCCCAAAATGTAGGACCAGGAGCAGTGTGGGGATGCCATAAGAAAATAAATTGTGTTCACTCAATATTACAAAGAACTGCCTTGCTCATGGTCACATTGATAGAAGGAATATTGTTTTCTATATCAGTGGAGGCATTTGAGACTCTATTAAAGGACTATCTTGTCCTTATGATTGGATCAAACATAGAAATAATTATTTCAGCGAATTTGAAATGTGACCATGGGCATTCCCTAGGGCCACATTGATTGGGGAGG
>NW_007730965.1:90050-92114 GCF_000696425.1 Galeopterus variegatus | reverse complement strand
TATTTCAGCGAATTTGAAATGTGACCATGGGCATTCCCTAGGGCCACATTGATTGGGGAGGTAGATAATCTTTAATTCAGGTGTAAACACCTTCTGGACTGACTTCTTGACTTTACAAAGAACATTAGTCAGAGACATCAAATTGGGCCCTGTAGGCTGTGGCACACAATTCCAGAGAGTGCATGTGTCTGGCACCCCCTGGAGTTGTTCTGGTCACAATTATTAGCAGTGACAATGACATCCAAGCACAGGCTCTGCACCTACATTCCAAAATAAGCATTGTGGCATTGCCTGGCAGGATGCCATAGAGGAACTCATATATCTGGAAAGGACTGGATTAGGTGCTCTCAGGGCCTCTTCCATCTCCAGGAGATTTGCTCACATGATCTCTCACCATGTGAGGCCTAAAGCATCACTATGACTCACAAGTTCACCTGAGAATGCATGTAAAACTGGCAGGTGTTCTTGATTGGGGTGGAGAAAACTTGATCCTCCCGGCAATATTGAGCTGTGAGAAGTGACAGCTTTTCATTTGTCCCCACATAACATATCTTTCCTGGCATTTACCACTGAAGAAATCCCAAGAACCTGTTGAGGCCTGAGCCAGGCTGGCTCACCACCTGAGGCTGTGGGTGACACATGCATTGTTCCAAGCAGTAAGTCATAGCTGTGTGTCATAGCTAATTGAGGCAAGGAGAGAACACACAAGTTCCAACAACAGAGCCGTGTAAATTGGAAAATACCTCTAGCTCGCCCACTAATTCTCCTCTTCTCTTTGCACTTCATGGAATGCAGTAAACTAAAACCTCATGTGACCACTGAATCACAGCACTGTAAGAGGTTACTAAGATCATGCTAGCCAAAATCAAGTACTACTCTATGCAGAGCTACCTGGGTGTGAGCAAATCATTCATCGAGGGCCACCCAGATGTATTTCACAACCAAGCCCCTCCTCCGTGATAGATGTTACAAAGCTTCAGGGTCAAATTTTATTGCAGAAGAGAGCATACCTAGGGTCCTAGGCAAGGAGCTGAGGGCCACAGCCTCCTCCTCCTGCAAGCAGACAAGAAAGCACACCAAAAACACCACTTTCATGCAGGTGGTCTACCACAGCCACAGCTGCCAAAAAAGCAGCTTGATGCCACAGCAGCAGCCACAGTCACTATGCAGACAGCCCACCAGACACTCACCTGCACTGACACAGGAGAACCACTAGCAGAGACTGGAAAAAGAAGAGCATGTCTCTCCACTCAAAGCCCACTCCAGAGTAATAGAAGTTACTGCTCTACCAGATGACCAGACATCAACATACAGATACTAGAAATAAGAAAACCCAAGGAAATATGACACCACCAAAAGAATAGAGTAATTCTTGGATACCAGACCTTATAGAGCAGGAAACCTTTGAAATGACTGAAAAGGAATTCCGAGCAAGAATCTTAAGGAAACTCACTGAGATAAGAGAAGACTGAGTTAGACATCGTAGTGAAACAAGAAAACAAGTCCAGAATATGAAGGAGGAAATTTACAAAGAGAATCAAACCTTGTAAAAGAATGTAGCAGAACTCATGGAACCGAAGAACTCAATGAAATAACAAAACACAACCAAGAGCCTCAGCAAGAGGCTAGAACAAGCAGAAGAAAGAATTTCTGATCTTGAAGATAGTCTTTTCAAAGTAGTCCAGGTGGACAAAAAAAAAGAAGGGAAAAAGAGTTTATAAAAATGAAGAAAATCTAAGAGAGTTAGCAGACAACCTTAAGCATACAAACATTCAAATTGTGGGTGTTCCAGAAGAGGAGGAGAAAGGAAAAGGCATGGAAAACCTATTCAATGAGATAATAATGGAAAACTTCCCTGGTATAGGGAGAGACATGGAACATTGGATCCAGGAGGCTCAAAGATCCCCAAACAGATTCAACCCCAAAAGATCCTCTCCAAGACACATTATAGTCAAACTAGTATAGCTCAAAGACAAAGCAAGAATCTTAAAAGAAGCGAGAGAAAAGCATCAAGTCACCTATAAAGTAGCCCCTTCCGGACTAACAGCAGACTTCTCAACAGAA
>NW_007730965.1:75854-88697 GCF_000696425.1 Galeopterus variegatus | reverse complement strand
AGAGTGTTGTTTAATTTCCACACATTTGTGAGTTTTCTAAATTTCTTTCTGTTATTGTGGTCAGAGAACATATTTTCTATGATCTTGGTCTTAAAAAAAAAAGAAAAATTTAAACAAGCAAACAAAGTTCATTGAAAGATTTCCATTTTCTTTCAGTTCTATTTTTCCATGAATTTTTTCAGGTGCCCTTGGGTTTATATTCTATTTTGTTGATTTTTTTACACAATTTATGTTGCTAAACTTACATGTTTAATTTCTGTTCTTGATTTATTTTTATTATGTGGACTTGTTGATATGCTCAGAAATTAATTTGCCTTTGAAAAGTTAATTCATCTTCCTCTGTTGAAATTAATTTGATACTTGCATGGTTTGGGGAGACTTTAGAGAGCTATTTCTAATAATTGTAGAGATTATAAAATGAAATATGTAAATTTTAATGTTTCACGTCTCCAGTTTTCATGAAAAATTGAAGGTGTACTTTCCACAGATTATTGTTATTCATCTGTTATTCAGTTTATGTATTTGTTATTTGACAAGTTAATATAGATTTATTTTATTTATTAAAAATAAATAAATCATTCAGAAAAGAAAATTACTGCAGTCATTAAAAATGTGATAGCTCCATTTATTATTATGCAGATTATCAAAGACCTCCATGCCTCACCTTTTCACAGCAGGGCCATAGATGTAAATAATGAAAATACAAAAAAAAAAACAAAAACTTCTCTTTGCTTTGCAGTATATATTCTTGTAAAAAAGGCTTGTTTAGAAGTCTATTGTGAGTGAAGCTCTTCCAGATGAGACTTCAGAAAGAACAGAAATCTTTGCAGAGATTCTCTTATTAAGAGAGAAGTTAATGAAAAAAAAATTGTATTTCTTTGGTTGGAGATAACATAAATACAAATTTAGGTGGATGTTTGCATAAAGGTGCAGCCAACGTTTATTCAAGTTGAAACAAAGCGAGAATGATTCTATGAGAGGGTTGGCTGTTCTGCCCATATTCTGTGTAATTCTGCTGAAATGCTCTTTTTATTGACATAAAAATAGTTCTGATGAGATTGTTCTCTACTTTCAGCTATTCAAACTGAGCAATTAAAGGGCTTCGTAATTTTGTTGCCGCTAAATAGTGTTTAATCCTCTCACTTTCAAAAACATGTTGTCTCTCTTTAACATACTCAGTTGAGAGACTCTTCAGCTTATTGAAAGCAGTTAGTTTAATTCTGCACAAAAATGCCTCCCCAAATTTGTGTTGACTTTTTATCTGACCCATTGAGTGAAGCCTTCTCACTTTTTATTTGTAGTTTTTAAGATCTCTTCAGCTATCGAATTATGCAAATGGATAGAAAAACAAATAGTATTACTGTACTTAAAGGAACCTGTTGAATGAATTAAAGAAATAGTTGAAGAAAAATTTATCTCTTGAAGTATCAAGGATGTTTCTAAAAGAAACAACACAAATTATAAACAGAAAAAGATAGTCTGACACAAAATTCTGATAGTTATGTTATTTGCTATGATTATCTCTGGAAGGATTTCATCCCTTTATGAATTCTTTTCTTTTACATGGATGTTACTAAGTACTCTTCCAGCCAGGGAACAAGTAAACCACCATACGTAGTGCTGAATATGAAGGGAATAAAAATAAACAATGATGCTCTCTTTCTGCCAGTGGACAACATTTTTAAAAATTAATGAACGAGAGATACAGCATAATTCCACGATATGGAAAAGCAACTTATATCAAAGAAGGTGGTATTATGCACCTCAATAAATAAAATCTGAAGGGTAGTTTTCTGAGTTGCTAACTTTATGCCAGAATGTGTTCAGCATACCAGCTCATAATGCTGGTGTTGAGTGTGTTTTCTCATTGATGCATGGCCAGCAGGCAAAAGAATAAAATAAAGTGGATGTGACCACTTTGGAAGATATGTTACAATGTAAATGGAAAAGAGCCTGCAACTTAAAGGAATTTTATGAGTGATTTCTGCAAAAGAAGGAATTGATTAAAAAAAAAAAAAAAAAAGAGCCAAATCATCAGGGACATGTAATTAAAGAAAGAAATATGTAACTTAGGAACTTATAATTTATTTCAGACAGATAAAAAGTAATTTTGAGTGTAAGTATGTCCTATGCAATATTTTCCTCTTACCTCGATGAATATTTGCATAAGCAATGATCCCTCTCAGCAATTCACATGCACCTGCCACCTTCTGCTCTTCCCGGTTGGTCTGCCTGGGACTTTTTATCTGCAGAGAGCTTCGGGGCTTCCTCTCCAGTTTCTTTCAAGTCTTTGCTCCAATATCAGCTTCATACGAGAACTACTGGGACCACTTTCTAACTAGTGCACTTCCTCCCACCCCAGCCTCATCCACCCTCAAGAACTGATCCCTTTATTCCCCTCTTTTTTTTCTTTTTACCCTTTTTTATTCATCATCTTCTAAACACTAGGTAATGCACTCATATTATATTTACGCTTTGAGGGCTTTCTTTCCCTTTTAGAATCTAAGCTCTATAAAAGCAGGCATCTCTTTTGTTCAAAAATGTATCCAAAGTGCCTTCAACGTGGTTTCTGTAGAATAGGCACTCAGTAAAGATGTGTTGTGAATGGACAAGTCCATACCATAGACGGGATATGAGTGTGAACTTCCCGAGCTTTAACACCAGCCCTCGTTTCGGTGGGTTAGTCTTGGCATGCGGCAAAGCAAACTTGCAGCCCTAAAATTGCCTCATGTTGCAATTGCCTGGGGAGATACAGTCAATAGCAACGTAAGGTCTCTGGTCATTGTGCCGCCCAGGAAGGATGAAACACAATTGCTGAACACCTCTACGCCAAACACACAAGAGGTCAGCCTCACCACATCCTTTTCATGAAATCTGCTCTTTTGACCTTTCTCTCTTCCGCCACTTTCTGAAAATACCCAAATGTTTTAGAGTAATAACTGAAGAATATACTAGGTGGGAAAAGAAAGTTTGTTTCCTGGCATTGCTCAGGAATCCACTGCCTTCTGTAGGAGAATGTGCATCTTCATAACATTCATTTTCTTTGTTTTATTAGAGATGAGAGAATTAATTGATTAAACCACAAAGAACTCTCAAATATTTTCCCATGTCAAGAAACAAAGTTGAGTCATATGATTTCTTTTTCAAATTTTGCAGAAACTGTTAATTTCTTTTAAAAATTAAATTAAAAATCTGGTTTCTGGCCAAGAGAGGAAAGAAAAATGTCAAACTTCCTCCAGAAAAGCATATTTGGCTTTTAATTTGATGTGTTACTTCCAGAAATCCCATGAAAAAAAAATCTGTTTTTGTTGCCCTCCCAGATCGGTCAAGACTTAAAACAACTTGCTCATGGATCTAAATCTGGGTGACCTACATCCCAGCCCAAGTCCTAACCACTGATGCTCTGCACTCTGTGCTGACCTTTCTTTTTGCACATCCGCAGAGGAAATGCCAGGGGCAGACCAGATGTCAGAGAACTAC
Organism: Galeopterus variegatus; assembly: GCF_000696425.1. NCBI lineage: Eukaryota > Metazoa > Chordata > Mammalia > Dermoptera > Cynocephalidae > Galeopterus > Galeopterus variegatus. The sequence continues at coordinate 85,217 of NW_007730965.1, read as the reverse complement.
TGAGAGGGCTACAATCACCCAGAGTCTCATAATAATTCATGAATTGGTTACACACATAAAATATAGCTATCCTGATCTGTCTTTGAGGCAACTGTAGAAACAGAGACAATGAAAAAAAAACCAAGGTGAGTTATTATTATTGCCCAAGAAAATATCCCATTTCTCTTCCAACCCTGATGTTCTATTGATACCAGAGCAAAGGGTCTGAGGGAGGTCAGATAGCTGACCTCAACCTACCCCATCCTCTACCAGGTTTTTGACTCTGCCACAGGAAAGAATTCAAGAGCAGAGTCACAGTAGAAAGTGAAAGCAGGTGTAATGTAAAGAACAAGAAATACAGTCTTCACAGGGAAAGTGCACTTAGCTCCAGAGACTGAGCAGTGGCCGCACCAAGTTTAATGCAAAAGTAAGAGATACACACTTTACAGGCAGAGTACAGGTTGGCTCTAAAGTGAACAGCAGCCTGCTAAAGGCAAGTTAACACAAAAGGTAAGATATACACACCTCACAGGCAAAGAGAGTGAGTGACAGCCTCACCTTCTTCCTGCACTCAACTTTTATAGCTTGGCTGTCTATACATATTCATGCTATCTAATGAATATTCAACTGAGTGACTGGTTCCTGGTTATTGTACCAAGTTATGTAACAGGCTTGCACATGCTCAGTTGGTCTCCTTTAGAGCATGTGCATTGGTCAAATTCTACCACATGCCTCAAACATATTTAGAATATTGTATCTAGATGCTTTTTTGCACCTCCAGTGGGAAGTCATTCAAGAGATAAACTCTTTTTTACCGAGCATGCTCAGCCACCAAGATTACATAAATCTGCCTCCTGCAGTTTCAGTCTCCATGTGTTGGTTCTGAAAATAGTTGCAACAAGCAACAGCAGCTCAGGACTCAGAGGAGTGGCTGAGTCCTAGGGGAGTGGTCTGAAATTCCCCAAACCCAGGGGAAACTGAGCTCCTCCTATCTCGCTATGAGTGCTGAAAGGAAGCCCAGGGCAGTGTGAGCAGCAGAGATCAGAAAGAAGGCCAACAGGGCAGCACCAGCATGGGGATGAGGTTTGGCCTGAGATGCAGTCATGCAAACTAATCCCTCTGCAGAGGTTCAAGTAGGGTCTGGGCCAGAGGAAGAAACAGGTCAGAATTGGATTCCTGGTCCATATTCTGAGCAGAGCTGGACGGAAGAAGATAGCAGCGGGATCCAGAAGAAGAGCCACTGGAGTCTGAGCAGACAGTGGGAGTCTGCCAGGGGGCCACCTGCAGGAGCAGCATCTCTCAGGGCACGGCTGGCAAGCAAATTGGGAACTACTGATCCTGCTCTCCTGCCCTGACCAAGGGTGGGCATTTCCTTTGACATAGATCGTAAACACACCTGCTTCTTTCCTACCTTGCTCTGGTCCTCTCTTTCTCTTGTCTGAACGATGAACAGCCTCTGTGTGGGGTCCCTGACTGCAGCCGCTGCCTCCCTGCTCTCCGCAGCAGCAGCATCCCCCACACAGCTGCCCCGCACCATTCTCAAGGCTGGCCTCTGTCAGAGCCACTGGGATGCCACTCAAAACCCAGATTTGTGACAGCAGCTCCAGAGTTTCTGATTCCACAAGCCTGCGGGGGAGGGGGAAGGGTCCCAAGGACTTTCATTTCTGAGAAGTTCCCAGTTGAGACTGATGCTGCTGGACTAGAGACCACATTTTCAGGACCACCGATGAAAGGCTGAGAAGCCAACCATCCCAGAGAGAGTACAGATAAAAGGTCTTAGTGTCCTCGGGACGCACATGCCCAAAGCCCCATCCAGGAACTGAGAACCCTGGTCTCCCTGTGAGAGTGGATGCTCTAACAGGACTGATCCAAAGTAGAGCCATTTGCTGAGAAAACAGACCCATTCACTGAGGAAACAAGTGAGAGGAGGATTTTATTAAGCATTTGGTTATGAGGAAATATGATTACTCATTGTCTTTCTGGCTTTGTTGTTTGTCTTTTGTTGGGTATTCTTTGGCAGCTGCCCGGTACGGGGATCAAACCCTGCACCTTGGTGTTATCAGCACTGCGCCCTAATCACCTGAGGTAACTGGCCAGTCCCACTTGGCTTTTGACGGAGAGAGTGGGAATCTGTTGGAGAGGAAGGGCCTTGTGCCTTGGCCCAGGCTCCGGGAAGACTGAGCTCGGTGCCTCCTGGTCTCAGAGGACCCTGTCTGTCGCCGGAACTCTGTACTTGCTTTGCATCATGATCTGTTCATGCTGCTCCCTGTCCCTGGACTTGGAGTGTGTGACAATAGAGACTGGTTTGTATTCAGCTAAATCTCCAGACTTCGTCGCAGAAGAGGGAGAGGATACCAAGGCTGGGAGCCCAGTCACAAGACAGCCACGCAGTCTCGGTTTTTCATTCACCCTGCAAATATTTACGGAGCTCCTACAGTGTGCCAGCTGTCTTTATGCCAAGTGCTGGCTGGAGTACTACAGCAGACACGGTGAAGCCTGTGCCCTGGCGGGGTTCGGGGCCTGCTAGGCTCTGATGAAGAGGAAGAGCACAGGTCTGAAAAGACTCGCCATAAATGAGAGAAGCGACCCTGGATGTGAGTGTCAGAGGCCAGCAAGGGGCAAAAAGGAGGAACTCCTGATTATAGGTGAAAGCAAAGTCTGAGAGCTGATAAACAGGAGGCAGAGAGAAAGAAAATGAGACAAAGGCTTCGATGCACGCTCAGATGTGAGGAAGGGCACCTCTTTGACTGAAGCAGAAAAAAAGCTGAGCATGTCTGCAACCAAAACACCACGAAAGGAGAAGCTGAGTTCACAGAAGGGTGATGAGCTGCCCTTTGTTGGCCAGGGGTGCCAGCAGAGCCAGTGGGTCCAGGGCTAGGACATGGTGCCCCTCAGCTGGGCAGTGGGCAGTGGGAGCAGAGCTGGCTGGCTGCTGCAATCCCCAACCCAACAGAGTCGGACCACAGTGGGGCAAAGGGCATGTGCTTGATCCCGGTGGAGTGGAAGAGGTAACAAGAGCAAACAAAAAGGTCCAGTGAGCAGAATCCCCACTCTTGGCACCTGTCCCCGGAGTTATTTCTAAGTTGGGCCACTTTCAGACAGGTGTGGGCATCTACTCCAAGAGATCAGGGATTCCCCCTAAACATGATGCTAAACACATTGCTCTGGGTTGACACCAGAGTTTTATCAAAATGTCCAGCACCCCCACATCGGTAACTGCTGGGCTTCGGCCTAAGCAGGGTTTTGAGCCCTGGGCTCAAGTGCCAGTGTCCTGGCAGCACATCCAAGCCCTGGGTGACCTCACCCTGCCCAGCTCGCATCTGAGCTGCCCTCTTTCAACACCGTGACTGACCCATCCCTATTCCCAGAGACAACACGTCTATTCTTTTTCTTTTAAATGTGACTGTGGATCTGCACACTTCTGTGTCTCTTGCCATTATGTCCCTTGCATCTAATATATAGTAAGTGTTTAATAAATATTTAAGGAAGAAAAAAAAGAGAAGGAGGGAAAAGAAGGAGGGAGGGTTGGAGAGAAGAGGGGAAACAAGCTCAGTAGCATTCAGGTAAAGTCAGGACAGGGGCTGGGTGGGGGTATTGCAAGGATGCAAGCATTAGGTACAAGGGTTAAATATAAGATATATATATTCACTTTCAACCTGATTTTCATATATTTGTTTTTAAGCCCCAGGTGTTCAACATTTTCCTGGAATTCTTTATGAGGAATGGTCTACAGATTTGGCAGCATGTGAGAGTCTGCAGACTTAACACACCGAGCTCGTTGTTGGGCCTGGTTGTTACCTGGCCCGACCCACCCGCTGCCGTGGAGGTGGGATTTGGGGCCCCTGCTGTGGCGACAGTCCCACCGTCACAGCTGAACCCCTTCAGTGCCCAATGCACCCGTGATGGCCTGGGGAGGCTGGGCCGTCTTTGCAAAAACAGCCAAAAGCACTCAGCAAGAGATGTACTGTACAGCGTGATGACTGTAGTTAATAGCAATGCACTGGGCACTTGAAAATTGCGGAGAGGCTAGATTTGATGTGTTCTCACTGCAAATAAATGATAAATATGTGAGATAATGAATATGCTAATTAACTCAAGGTAGCCCTGCCACAACGGATACATAGTTTAAAACAGCATGCTGTACACCATAAATATATACAATTTGTATTTGTCAAACAGAGAGAAATAAGCAATAATAAGAAAACAAAGTACTCAGAACTAACTGTGGTAAAATAACATCAAACCATTCCTATTACTTCATAGCTTTGTCTCCAATGTCAGACGCCTCCTTCCTCTTGAGAAACTTTCTCTCTGGACCAATATTTTAACTTCTGGAACCTCCACACCCTGCCCATCTCTTAATACCAGGGTCTGGGCCCTCGACCCTCTGCCCTCCCACTGCAGCCCCTGCCTGTCCTGACCTTCCCCAAAATGACAATGCTGGTGGCCAGGTGCCAGCCTTCACCCAGGGCCGTGGCCTGCAGCATGCCCGGCTCAGCTCTGGTGCCTGGGAAGTGAGTCACCCACAAGCAAGGACACGGCCCATGGTCTCATTGCCAGAGGGCAAGCCAGGGCAGGACTGGATGTCATTGTCCCTTAATCATGGTCTTAGTGAAAAAATTTTACATAGCTATTTGAGTACACCACAAATTAACCAAAAGTTAATCAAATCAGTCCATTTCAGATAAGGAAGGAGGCAGATTTGAAGAAGCAGAGTAACTACTTTGCACAATGTAGCGATTTTTTCACAAACAACCAGATATTAAAAGTGAGCAAGATCTAAAACTGGGCTAGTCTGCAGATTAAACAGCCTTTACATCTGGTCACTGCACAGACTCCAGCTATGGGCCCAGGGACCCTCTTCCTCAGTCCTCATAGACAGTGTTTATTTATCTACTTTGTAACTAAATTTAGTTTCGCGTTGTACCTGTATTTGTTCTTCCTCCCTTCTTATTAACCAGTCTCTTACCTATTCTCAAGGGGTAAGGGTGGGCAAAACTTTTGTTTTTTCAGTCAGCATTGTATCTCCTCAGATACTAAACACAGAAAGTAAAACCAAAGGAATGGTACAGGTTTCAAAATTAATTTCAAAAGTTGCACTGATAATGAAGTGCTGACGTGGTAAATTTAGTTTTCTGATGCATCAGATTAAGGAGCAGAGAAGTCCTTGCTTGTGTCGTGGACGTGTTGTCCGTGATTTGCTGCCAGCTCAAGGTTGTCACAGGTAACTGAGAAGCAGGAGGCAGAGACTTGAATTCCCTGCCTGTGCTGGCCCCGACTTCCCCCGGGGCTTTCCCTTCTGGAGATCGGGAGCCCTGGAATCCCAGGCCACAGCCAGCACCCACGCCTCCTCAAGCAGAACTCCCACTGTGTTTCGAGATTTGGAGAAAAGGGCTGACATGTTAAAAGCCATCCAGGAGCGATGACAGCATTTCTCCATTTCCAGATGAGGAAACTGAGGAACAGACAAATAGAGTGACACTGTCCCTCTCCCTAGTGCACCGTTGTCTAATGCAACTGGGGGACAGTCAAAGCACAGACTGGGAGGAGCAAGGTGATGGGAAAAGGCCAGCTCACTGGAAGAGAATGAGGAACGTCATCACATCGTGTAGTGTTAGACAGTTCAACTCGGGCTGTGTTAATGTGAGAAAGTGGAACTTGGATCCAGGTGTTCTATCCATCCTGACCTTGAGAGTTTTACTAGAAAATCCGGAAGAGAATGAGGAACGTCATCACATCGTGTAGTGTTAGACAGTTCAACTCGGGCTGTGTTATGTGAGAAAGTGGAACTTGGATCCAGGTGTTCTATCCATCCTGACCTTGAGAGTTTTACTAGAAAATCCGCCTTAGACAGAGGAACATCACAGACTTCCTCTGCATGTTCGTGAACTTGAATTCATCCTGGCTGGCCCCCAAACCCCTCCAGCCTCTTCATCAGCCTGCAGCATAGGGAATTGTTTCTATTGCCCCTTTGGAGAAAAATTCTGCAAGCAATGTGATTTTTGTAAAAAAAAGAAAGAAAAGAAATACCTTCTCCTTATATTCCACAAGAACTATGTCAGTCAGGAGAAAGAGACGGAAAAAAAGCAAGTTATATAATTATTGTTCTTCTCAAGTGGCAAACAAAAACTGAAATTAAGAAGGCTGCTCCAACTTCATTGCAGCACATCATAATCTATGATATATTTGTCCCTGTGTATGTACTTTCTACAGGTGAATTCATCATGCATCACGAGGGAAGTTGTTGTTTGCTTTCTAAATAAGCTAACATTCCGTAATTCTACAAGGGTAAGGATGGAAGTTTTGCACGGTAAAAAATACACAGATATTTTAGTACTTCATTCAAAATATTCTCAGGGTAGTTCCCTAAATACAAAAGCATTTCTCAAGGATCCACTCTGTGCTGGGTGCTGGGACATGGCTGCCACAGGAACAGACCGGGGCCTGTTCAGGCAGCACTTTCTTTTTGTTGGGGTGAGATAAGTAATAACCAAATCAACAAAAAACTGTCAGGCAATGATGGTGAAATGAAGAAAACAGCCATCTCAGGCGGTCCCTGGGGGCTCTGTTAGATTAGAGGGAAGAAAGGTCCCACAAGGAGATGGCATTTAAACTGAGACCTGAGCGGGCGGAGGGGCTGACAAACTGCCATGCAAGCATGCCAGGAAAAGCCAGCAGAGAGACAGACGTGCAAAGGCCCTGAGGCACCAACATTCACACAAAGGGACAGGACAGAGGCCAGTGCAGCTAAGGTGTCATGACCACCTTGGTGAGGGGGGGGGCAGAATCCCTTTTCTAACTAAAATCATATAATACAGCTTAATCTTACAAGAAGGTGCTTCAAGTCATAGCAGAGAGAACATCGGCTTTTACTATGAGGAAACTAGGTGGTTCGTGAGATTCTCAAGTAAAAAGGAAACTTCAGACTTTGTGAGAAAAAGGGGAAATGTCAAACTAATAGCAAAAAAGAAGAAAGTCCTGGGCCGGCCCAGTGGCACACTCGGTAGAGTGCGGCACTTGGGAGTGCAGCAGCGCTCCCGCCGAGGGTTTGGATCCCATATAGAGACCGGTCCGCTCACTGGTTGAGAGTGGTGCGGGCGTGACACCAAGGGTTGCGATCCCGTTACCGGTCACGAAAAAAGACAAAAAGGAAAAAAAAAAAGAAGAAGAAGAAAGTCCAGAAAACATAGATGTGTTTTAGGGCTTTCAGGAATCGTTTGAAAAAAAGATATAAAGTATACAGTTCCACATCCTGTTTAAGGCAAACAAGTAAACAGATTGATTGCTCAGTTGGTTATAACAATTTTTATTTTACTCTAGTCCTACAAAATGCAAAGGGAAAAGTAAAAACCCCATCAAGAAAATAGAACATAAAATTCTGGAGAGGTGGCATGCCATTCATGTTCAATAATGACATGGAACACAGAGTTATCATAGGTTATCACTTCAGACAAATTTTTGAGAAAGCCTTTTATTCTGGGGTTAAAAATGTGAACAGATCTGTGAACCCCCAAAAATATTTTTTTAAATTTTTTTTAGTTGACAAATAATAATTATACATATTTATGGTATACAACATGATGTTTTGATAAATACACACATGGAATGATTAAATCAAGCAAACTAACATATCCATTATCTCACATACTTATCATTTTTTGTGGTGAGAACATTTAAAATCTACTGTTAGCATTTTTTGAATATGCAATGTATTATTATTAACTGTATTCATATTATTGTACAATTGATCTCCTGAACTTATCCCTTTTTCTAACTGAAATTTTGTGCTTTGACCAACATCTTCCCAGCCCCCACCCCCATGCCCTGGTAACCACCTTTCTTTTTTTTTTTTTTTTTTTTAATTGAATCATAATTGGTTATACATATTTTGGGGGTTCAATGTCGACATATTTAATCAAATCAATATTACTAGCATATATATTATTACAAATCGTACTTATTCTTTATGCCCCTTGTCCAATCTCTCCCCATCCCCCTCTCTCTCCCCACTCCCATCTCTGAAAAACATAGATTTCTTCTCTCCCTCTGAAAGAATAATGGTTACTCTGTTGATTTGTTGCCTGGATGATCTGTTCAATGCTGAGAGGTGTGTTCAGGTTTCCCAGTATTATCATAGAGCAGATGCTTCTGTCACTCTGGAATGATCTTTGTGGAGAGAGACATCCTCTTCTTTTCTTTGCTCTCTGCTGGTGACTCTCCTTGCATCAGTGTACTCTGGTTGTGGCATCTACCTACCTGCTTTTGTGGCAGCTGTGTTTATCGTGGTGGCTGCCATGGGCCACCCACATGGAGGTGATGTTTTTGGCATGTTCCTTACCTAGTTGGTAATGGCAGTGTGCCTGGTTGTGGGAAGGGGTCTGGTCCCTGGCTTCATGCCTCAGGACTCCAGAGGGCCCCATGGCGGCAGCGATGTGCCTGGTTGTGGGAGGAGGGTCCGGTCCCCAGCTACATACCTCAGGACCCCAGGCAGGCCGTGTGGTGCTGGCACTGTGCCTGGTTGTCTCCCCCTTTCTGGCTTGGTAGCCCAGGGGACTTCCAGCCCGTCTGGGTGTCATAGGTGTTCTTTGGTGAAATGAGACCTTTACTAGTTAATACCAAACTTTGTCTCTGGTTGTGGGTACTCTGTTTTTTCTTTCAGTTCTGTGTTGGATTATTTGCTGTTCCCACCACTTAAACTCTGTGCTGGAACTAATTTGTTGTCTTTTCCTTACTTCTAAAATGGGGGAACTTCCTGTGGGGATCAGCACTTGACCTCTGTGATTGAGCTAAATTGCTGGTTTGCTGCTGATTCTCTGGGGAAGGCTTTTTGTGCAGCTCAGGTTTTAATGGTTGACTTTATAGGTACTTCCAGATCTGGTGAGATCTGGTGCACCTAGGTTGTGTAGAAACTCTGATCTGGGCCTGAGACTTTTCATCAAACTGCTCCCCCTGCAGTTCTATATTCCTGACCAGTCTCTGAGTGGTCCTACGCTGATTGGGGGGCAGATCAGCTGTCCTTGCTGTGTCCCAGTGTTTTCCCAGTGGGCCCATCTCCTCTACCGCCCATGCTGCAAGGACTTCCCATGGGATGGGCTATCTAACAGTAAATCAGAAAGCAAGGAACAAAAGACACCTAAGACAACCAAACAATAATCAGTAAACTGCTAGAAATAAATCAACAATTTTCAATAACAACTCTTAATGTAAAAGGCTTAAATTCCCAAAATCAAAAGACACAGACTGGCTGACAGGATTAAAAAGAAGGGCTCAACTATATGCTGCCTTCAAGAGACCCACCTCACCCATAAATACTCACATAGACTAAGAATGAAAGGATGGAAAAAGATTTACCATGCAAACAGAAAAGAAAAACGAGCTGTAGTA
>NW_007730965.1:66180-74854 GCF_000696425.1 Galeopterus variegatus | reverse complement strand
GAAAAAAAAAAAAAAAAAAAAAAAAAAAAAAAACTGAATATTTGAGGAAGGGGTGCCAAATGTAGAAATTGTTAAATAGTTGATGCAGCCAGAGTACAGTGGCGGTAGTGAAGAATTCAACAGAACATAAAATAAATCATAGAGTATAGCTCTCCAAAGTGGTGGAGTGTTCCAAATTGGTGGAGTGTTTTTGGTTATTCCAAAACCAATAATTCCAATTACCCATTAAAGTATTAAAAATGGGGTGAGTGTGCAAGAGAGAGAATTTTTCCCATTTAGGCACCTCAAGAGGATGAAGTTGAGCAAACACACACACACAGACACACACACACACAGACAGGCACACACACAAACACACAGGCATGCACAGAGACACACAGACACACAAACACACAGACAGACACACACATCCCCCCTTCCAAGGGGCCTTACCAGGAACCAGGGAAGATCCCACTCTCCTGTCAAGATCATCAACAAAGAGCAAGTTCAGGAAGATCTCTCTTCATTCAACAATGGGCAACCATCCGAAAGCAACCAGCACATGATCTGTGCAAAGATTCTGCAAGAAAAAGAATAAAAGGACTAGAAAAAAAATAATTGGCAGATTTAAAAAAGCATACACCAGGAAAATACTGCCAGAGTGTAAGTTACAGTATTGGCAAACATAACCACCAAGAACCCCAAAGTGTTAATGAAAATACCAAAGGGCTCAAAGCAGAAAGCCAACAGCCAAGAGACACATGACAAGAAAAGAAAAAGACAGCCCTTAGATGTGGGTGCAGCCAAAACAGCAGGGGATACTGGTGAAGTTCACAAAGGGCCATTTTTCTGTGTCTTGAGAAATACAGGTAAAATTAAATGGAGATGAGCAAAGAGTTTAAACAATTAAAAATAAAATGTTAGGGTAACGGGTCTACAGTGCGCCACTTGGGAGCACAGCGGCTCTCCCGCCAAGGGTTCGGATCCCACATACAGACCGATTCCCGCTCACTGGCTGAGCGAGGTGCGGGCGCAACACCGAGGGTTGCGATCCTGTTGCCGGACACGAAAAAAGACAAAAAGGAAAAAAAAAATGTTAGGGTAACAAACAAAGGAATCTCACAAATATGTCATGAATGTACTTGAAGTAGACTATAGAGTTGGAACGGGAAAAAATTGACCATACAATTCAATAAAATTTTTCGGAAATAAAATGAGACAAATGTAGACATTAAAGGGACATTCCAAGTCCCAGGAAAAGTTTATGCAGAGTAAAAAATACATGTAAGTATATGAATAAACTCACTGGGCTTCAAAGATAAAAATGAATATTTGCGACATATAAGCATAAGAATCAAATTGCCAGTAATGGAGAAAGACTGTGAGGAGATACTCAACCACCATCATAACAAGAGAAATGGATGAGGCCAGTCCGTGGCTCACTCGGGAGAGTGTGACACCAAGGCCATGGGTTCGGATCCCTTTATAGGGATGGCCACTTAGCTCACTGGGGGAGCGTGGTGCTGACAACACCAAGTCAAGGGTTAAGATCCCCTTACCAGTCATCTCTAAAAAAAAAAATAATAATAACAAGAGAATTGTATATTGAAACAACAATGTATATCACTGGTTTATAAAAGTAAACAAGCATATACCTTTTGACCAGGAATTCCATGTCTAAAAATTTATCCAACACATACAATGTTGCATGGGCGATGTTATGTATGTATATTGGCACATATTACAGACACCTTTTTTTTCAGTATAAAAGGTAGGAAACAACTTAAAAGTCCATCCAAGAAAAATAATTAAATCAATTATAATGTTTATAGAAAGGAATTCCATAAAGCCTTTAAACAGAATGCTACTCTTCCATGTCTGTTGACGTATACCATGCCCATGACATGTTAACTAGAAAAAGCCAAGCATGCAACACTATGTTTATGATCTGTGTATTATGCTGTGTACACACTTGACCCATGGGAGGTGTATGCATATGAAAACATATGGAGTGACTCTGGGATGATACACAGGAAGATGAAAGCTGTGACTGTCCCTAGAAAAAGGACAGAGTGTCGGGGCAGTGATGGGAGGCAGATAAATGCTCCACCTTTAGAATTTTGCACCACACACATCTGTGGCAGTGTGTGTTCAGCAGAATGAAATAGTATTGGTTTACAAAAATTAAACATCTTATGTAGAATGACCCTAAGAAGAGTGAGAAAGCAGTCATCTAGCAACTGGAACCACAGCTCCAGGGTGCCCCCACCACAGAGCTACAACCAGCTCCTGGCCTCAACTTCCCCTGGCTAAATTCAGGACATTATCTTGAGGATAAGAAGCCTGCAAGGTGGAGTCCCTGCAGGATAATGCCATGCCTCGGGGAAAGCGTTTCTCTGCTTTGTAGAAATTCTGTCCCCAGAATCTTTGTTGACTTGCCCTCAGGAGCTCAGTTTACTTTCTCTTACTCAGAGGTGATATCACCCAGAAAGGTGGGGGGAGGTGGTGACATTTTCTCTCCTCTCCACTTGGAAATCTCCTAACAAGCATGACTACAGCCCCACCCTGCTTACCTGGTGAAATCTCACTAATTTCTTGCCCAGGGCACTGCAGTTCCAGTGACTGGTTCTCGTGGAGTTATAGAAAGAGGTTTCTGTGTATGTTTCGGTTGCCTTAGTGATAGCTCAGCAGGTGACATGGCCAGGTGGCCCTCCTGAGAAGCTTCCAGTTTACAGCTTCTGCTCCACAAGTTCAACACCACCACATGACACTGCGGGAGGGAGTGGGCATCTCACCTTCCTCAGCACTTGTTTGGGGCAATAATTCAGGGGCATCTTCTGTTTGACAACCAGCCCATACTGCCTTGGAAAAAAGCTACCCTTCCTCCAACAGTTCCAGCTGCAAACCTCCTGACAGTTCTGGAGCTGAAACACAGTTGTCAGGACACACAAATCTATAAGGTCTGTTTGTGAACGGAGCACCTGGATTTGGTGCCCTGCGTGGTCAGTAAACCAACGAAGATGATGTCCATCTCAGTTATGGAGCCTCGAAATTAAAAGCACCAAATCATGTGCCTCCCATCACACTGCTTAAAATGAGTTAGCCTTAGTTCCATGGACTAACAATGGAAGTGAGAAAGAAAAAAATAAAAAAACAAGACTTAACACCATAGCCAGTTGATAAAAGCCAAATATTTGGAGAAAATGTCAATGTTGCAAGAGAAGAGTCATCTAAAATGTACTGAAAACAAACAGGCCTTGTTCATGATTAAGTGACTAATAAAGTGAATTAGCAGAAGAAAAAGATGATGACAGCTAAATCTTGAGCGTGACACACGCCTATTCGGTTCTATTGTGTTTCATACTCGCCTGGACAAGGTGTACTGAAAGAACAGAATTAGTCCTCCACAGAACAGTATTAGGAGGGCTGTCAATAAAATGTCTCTGACCCAAAGTTGTCACTGATAAGTCATAATGTATGACACCATTAGTTGTCAGAAAAACAACTGTCACTATATACCTTCTAGAGTGGCTAAAATTCAAAGCACTTACACTAAGTGTTGGTAAAGATCTGGTAGAAACATAAAATGGTACAACCCCTTAGGACAAGTTTGGCAATTTTAATAAAGTGGATCCCATAATTACCATGTGACCTAGAAGTTCTACTCTTGGGTATTTACCCAAGTCAAATGAAAAAGATGTCCTCAGAAAGTCCTGCACACAAATTTTTGAAACAAACATTCAAAACAGTAAAGGATGGGCACAGAAGGACACACCACACTTACACGTATCATAAGACGGTTTTGCTTGCTAAAGATTCCAAGTTTCCCTTCCCCATACCATAGCTAGATACATGAGTGCCTGCTCTTCCTCTTAAATTTTCATCTTTTACGGTCACATATATGCAAGCTAAATATGCTTTGCTTAGATAGGTTGGGATAGGCAAGAAGAATCTATTAGCATTAAAATTAAAGTATTATCCGAAATGTCAAGAGGCAATAGAAAGAAAATTCCAAAGCTAGACCACCACAAATATTTTCCAGGAAAAGTTCAAAACTTCTTTTTTAATACACACACACTCACACACACACACATACACACACACACAAATATTTACACAGAGAAGCCTTATTATTGGGTTCACACATTTAGGTTAAAAAACTGGAAACAACCCTAAATGTCTATCAACAAGCAAGTCAATAAGCAATACTACTCAGCAATAAGAGGAAACTAGCTACTGATAACATGCATGAATGTGGGTGAATCTCTGACACATTAGGCTGAGTGAAAGAAGCTTTGAACTTTTTCCTGTATTTACTCATCAGTTGGGTGGTTTGTCCTGACAGGAGACAGACTTTTAATCACTCACAGAGCTTCTTGTGTCAGTTCCCCACGTCCTGTCTCCGTATGGGTGATGAGGAAGGACAGAGGACACCATTGCATAAAGTCCACTTCGTACCACGGGAAACATATTCAAAATTATAAATCTTGGAGCTTGTGTGGGGCAGCTGGCACGGCTGCCCATCCTCCAGCTAGTGGAGAGAGAGTCACCTTGTCTTTCTGATGTAAACAGATCCTCTCCTGGGAGGGAAGGGGAAGCCTTCAGGTCCATTACCCTTTGGAATGTAAGCTAATGGCTGCAGAGGTGTAATTCACTATCTCTAGCTTCCCAGGTCTGGTTAGCATCCATCAGCTTTCCACCCAGGCTGCCAAGACTTTTTGCTCAAAAGCCCTGATTGTGCAAATACTTAAAAAGACTCACGGAGCATTGTTTCCTGACAGAAGCCAGACATAAAATATTCCATAAGTTATAATTCCTCTTTGATGAAATTTAAAACATCAAAGCTAATGTGTAGTGATAGTATACAATCTGCGGTTTTCTGGGGCTGAAACAAGTTGGTTGATGGGCAGCAAAAGTCACAGGAAAAATTTTGAGACGACGGAAATGCTCTCTATCTTAATTTTGGTAGTAGTTTCACCGCTGTAATATTTGTCAAAATTCATCCGGCTGAACACTTAAAAGTGGAGCATTTATGTTCATGCTGGAATCTTCAGTAGCACGGTTAGTAAGCCCAGCTTGGACAGAGCCCATCTGAGCTGTTCACATGGAGACTGTTAGGCCACTTCCAGCCACACTGTCCAACACCCCTATTTATACGTCACTCTTTTCCTTCTTTAGTTCACACATATATAGGACTCGTGTGCTGTGCTTTGTGATATATAACAGATGTTGCTAAAGCATAGATACCAACAACTGGTGCCTCTCGTTTTCCATTTCTTATACGACCAAGTCTTACAGCCAGCAAATTACATGTTCTCTGTAACAATAAAAAGAATGGTAATAATATTAATAATAATAACTATAACTACAACAGTATCTCACGTCTTGAGTACATCAACCCTGCAGGGATGGTTCCGTAATCCCGATCATATTATCAACCACACAGCGACATGTCAGGTGCAGGCAGCTAAGGGTCTGCATCATGGTGCTACCATATCCAAGGATTTATTGAGCTCTTCCTTTCCGTTTGTGTGTAGAGTACTCAAAATTAATAAAACTTCTCTTTCCTTAGTTAAAATTTAGCTTTTACATGGGATCTTAAAATTGATAGCAAAAGTGCAGCTTCTCTAAATTTGCAACATGGAACACATTGTTTTCTGTCTTTTCAATAGCCACTGTTGCTAAGGAATGGAAATTAAACTATATCCTTCAGTGGTAGAGTGATACAACAGAGTGAGATATCTTTTAAATAAATACCTTCTTTACATTACAAAGATAATATGTTGTTGTTGGGGAGCATTTAGAAGTTATAAAAAAGGAAGGAAAAAAATATCATCCATAGCCTACACTCAAATTCAGAAATTGGTTTCTGCTAAAGGACCCATTTTTTTAAATGACTTTTTCCTCAACCCAATGCTTGCTTCATTTCTCTGGTTTGCAGACTCTGTCCCGGGAGCCCAGGGAAAGTCATTACCCTTTGTGTTGGCAATTGACGTGTTTTAGGACTGTTGAGTTAGAACATTGTCATCTCACATTCCGTGTGGAAATGACACTTATGCTAGACATAATCCACCTTGCTAATTTCCTGTAATTCTTTATTCTAGAAACACCTTGTTTACCCCAGCCATATCCCATTCATGTTCATACCCAGAACCACAGGCTTTTCTTGTTAATGGAACTGTCAAGTTTGCATCCATTTATCCCACACACATGTGCAGAACGTCTTCTTCTAGGCTGGTCCTATGGAAATAGGGAAGAATCAGATATGAATCCTGTCCTGGTGGATTTACGGCAGGGAATGCAAGACACAGGAAACACTGATATGAGGCAGAAAATAATGGATAGATTAAAAAGTAAGTGGAAAGAACAATTCTGAAACCACTCTACATATACACTGGAATTGAAAAATTAAATAAATGGATGGCAGATGGGAAAAGCTAGGTTTCTCACTGTTGGAGGAGTTTACAGACAAGGCAGGGGAGGCAGCTAGAATGATCCACATGATAATAGATTAGAGGTAGAGACATCAGTGTGAACTCATGTTTAGCTCAATACAGATACAGACGGACACATATGGAAACACGTACACATGCAGGTTAGTATGCCCACATGCTTTCTTGCCCTGCCAGGTGAAAGGCCTAGAAGAAACTGTACCCCTGCACCAGCAAGCACACACATCTTGCACCTAGAACATGGTTTCTAGCACCACCCTCTAACAAAAGGAGCCAGTGAAAGGGAAAGGGAAACTTTCAAGTCCCAGGAAAAGTTTACATAGAGCAAAGAATACCTATAAATATATTAATAAACTTACTGTACTTCCAAGATAAAAATATTCAGGGTATGAAAGCATAAAGCCGTGAGGCATTATTGCCCAAGAGTAGCCAGGTCGTGAAAGAATGTGCTAGGGCAGGAGAGGAAATGTGCCAGTTCAGACTCGGAGACAGCACGCAGCGGGCATGGAGGGGGGAAGGGGCACTGCAGGTGGAGAGGAGGGGGAGATGGTCAGGATTGGGGCAGATGGCGCACACTGGCAGGAAGGGGAGGCAAAGAGACAGGGCTTTCCCTGAAGATTAGGAGCAAGGCTGGCATGCCCGTCCACTGCTTCTATTAAATTGGAGGTCCCAGGCAAGACAAAGAAATAAAAGTCATATATATGAGAAAAGATAAAATAAAACTGTGTTTCTTAGCAAACAGCATACTCAAATTCATAGAGACTCCTAAGGAATCTACAAAAAAGCTACTAGAACTAAAACATGAGTTTAGCAAGGGCATAGGATACAAGATCAATCTACAGAAATCAACATATACATATACCAGCAAAAAACAACTGGGTTTTGAAGTTAAAAAGAGGTACCATTTAAAATAATGGAATTAGAAAGTAATTTAACAAAATAAGTGTAAGGTACAAAACATGACTCAGAGCAATAAAAGAAAATCTAAACAAAGTACCATGTTCATGCATTGGAAGACTCAATATTATTAAGATTTCTATCCTCTACTAACTGATCTCTGGAGATTCAAAGCAACCCAATTTAAAATCCCAGTTTTTTATCATTTTGTTTTGTTTTGTTTTTTTAGAAATTGGCAAGCTGATTCAATTAGAGGAAATACAAAATGATCTAGAATATCCAAAACTATTTTGAAAAGTAATAATGAAGTTGCAGATATTACACCATATGATTTCAAGATGTGCCATAAATCTACAGTAGTCCTGACAGTGTGGTGTTGGGGGAAAGTAAACTTCAGGTCAGTGAAATAGACTAGAGATGAGGGAAATATACCCACTTGATTTTTGGCAAAGATTCTATTGAGGGAAAGAATTGTCTTTTTAACAGTGTTGTTAAAACTGGATAATCATATGGGATAATAAATGAACCTAAACCTTTCTTCATGCCATGCACAAAAATTAACTCAGAATAGATCATAGACCTAAATACAAAAACTAAGACCATAAAACTTCTAGAAGAAAACAGGAAAATTCTTTGTGACCATGGGATAAGAGAGAAGTTTTCTCAGGGCACAAGTATAAACCATAAAAGAAAAAAATCTGTAAATGTGACTTCATCAAATTTAAAACTGCAGTTTTTCAAAACATACTATTAAGAAAATGAAACTGAATATGTATTTGATTACATATGAGGGTACTACAAAAGGTTCATGGAAAAATAGAATTAAAAGATAATATGATTCATTCCATGAACTTTTTGAAGACCTGTCATATATCTGACAAAGGACTTGATTATCCAGAATATTCAAGGAACTCTTACAGTTTAGTAATCATAAGGCAAATAATCTAACAAAATTGGCAACGGATTGGAACTGACATTTCACAAATGAAGATGCAAATTGCCAGTAAGATGCTCAATACTGTTAGTCTTCAGGGAAGTGCAAATTTTCCTCATAATGAGAAACCACTAAACACTCACTAGAATGCCTGCAATTAAAAAGACTAAGAATATCTGGGCCGGCCCAGTGGCGCACTGCTACAGTGTGCCGCTTGGGAAGTGCGGCGGCGCTCCCGCCAAGGGTTCGGATCCCACATACGGACCGGCCGCTCACTGGCTGAACGAGGAACGGGGGCAGCGCCGAGGGTTGCGATCCCATTGCCGGTCCCGGTCTGGTATGGGCACGACACTGAGGGTTGCGATCCCGTTGCCGGTCCCGGTCTGGTATGGGCACGACACTGAGGGTTGCG